>NC_079161.1:101977538-102282275 GCF_947563725.1 Argiope bruennichi
CTAGATGTCAAATAAGACTCTTATGAAAGTAATACTCTAATGGCCAAGGTGAACAGATTTTTATTTTGGCACAGATCTTCACCTTATTATATACCTGTCTCATCTCTCCAGCACAGCTGTTTCTCAAATGGTAAGGCACGTTGAAAAAAATTAAAGGAGTCAAAAGTAATACTTTGGTGGAACTCACACCAATAACATGAGTTTATCCTGTCATCAAAATGTTTGGGTAATATCCCACAGAGATCCTATGAACAAGTGGATTCAGCTGAAGGATTCTAAGATTTGGTTGATTGAAATAATATATATATATATATATATATATATATATATATATATATATATATATATATATATATATATATATATATATATATATATATATATATATACAAAAGTATTAGAATCAAGTTAATAGGAAAAACAAAAAATCAAAAAAAAAATTATACAAAATATAAAAAAAAGAATCTGGCCTGAAGACTTTTTCAAGGGTCACCCTCAGGCAGGAATTCAAAGAAAGGGATTTTTTCTGTGAGGAAAAACATTGTCTAAAAATGATTCCTCGTGACCCGAAAATCCCCTGAAATTATGCTCAAGAGATATACCATTTTAACAGAAAGGAAATATAAAACAACAAATAAGAAGAAATCAACCACAACAAAGTAAAAATACAATAACAAAAATAACAATAAAAACAAACAATAGCATTAAATTAAAAATTAAAAACGAAAAGGCCAGTACATACCATTAACAGTCAAGAAAACTTTAAACTATTGATTGTGATTCCCTGTTTTTAAAAAACTAGCGGTAAATTATGTAAACAGATGTAGGCTCCCTGTTTGTAGGCTGCTGTGTTTGTTTGTAGGCTGTAGGATGTTGTGTAGGCTGTTTACATAATTTACCGCTAGTTTTTTAAAAACAGGGAATCACAATCAATAGTTTAAAGTTTTCTTGACTGTTAATGGTATGTACTGGCCTTTTCGTTTTTAATTTTTAATTTTAGTGCTATTGTTTGTTTTTATTGTTATTTTTGTTATTGTATTTTTACTTTGTTGTGGTTGATTTCTTCTTATTTGTTGTTTTATATTTCCTTTCTGTTAAAATGGTATATCTCTTGAGCATAATTTCAGGGGATTTTCGGGTCACGAGGAATCATTTTTAGACAATGTCTGTTTTTCCTCACAGAAAAAATCCCTTTCTTTGAATTCCTGCCTGAGGGTGACCCTTGAAAAAGTCTTCAGGCCTGATTCTTTTTTTATATTTTTTATAATTTTTTTGGTTTAATTTTTTTTGATTTTTTTTTCCTATTAACTTGATTCTAATACTTTTGTATCAATTCATCTGTGTTTTAGAAGTAGCTGCAATTGCGCTCTCTAAATACTATGTAGTTCTTTTTTTGGTTTTAGTTTAAATAGGTTATAAATTTTAGTTGCGATTTCGAAACTGTTTTTGTTTCGTTTTCATTTTAGTTTCGTTTTCAAACTTTTTCTTACTTAAGATTGGTTATCAACCTGCACCGTCACTATCCCTCAAACAGAATCCCAAAGATTTGATCTGAAATTCTTCATCTTTTCTTAAGAAGCTGATGTCGATCATCTTTTGAAATTCAACAATACACTGATCTCCCCACTGAAGATATTCATGTTGAAGACATTCCTGCTGTTGATGCCCCAACCAGTTATCCAATAAGAATCAGAATGAAGTCAAATTGATTTAATCTATACTTATAATAAAGCTCAATGTGTGTGTGTGTGTGTGTGTGTGTGTGTGTGTGTGTGTTATTTTTACATCATATTGAAATCAAACTTTTTGATGGTACTACAGTCTCAATCAAAAAATAAAATTCATATTTTAAACAAATTTTTACAAAATAATTAATCATATTTTACAATAATTAATTTTTCTTAAAGTAAAAATCAAATTTAAGCTGCACATGAATGTTACACGCGCATGGGAAAATAAAAAGCTTTTATCGACGCGTTGCCATCCTTTGAGAAAAGCTAAAATTAAAAAATAAGTTAAATATTACTTTAAAAAATGAAATTTTCATCACGTGTCTATATGAAATGAAATAAATATAAAAAATGTTATTTTCTAGAAAATAAATTCAAAAAATGTTTTTATGACTTTTACAATATCTACATTATCAATTTCATAAATCAGCTTTATTTAAGGCAAACATGGTTTAATATATATATATCCTTTCAACTCAAGGCCCAAAAGCTAATTTGTAAACCTTTAATAATAGAAATATATGTGTTAAAATAGTCCAAATGAAGTAAATAATCATATTTTGTATAACTTGAGAATAAATGCTTAGATAAATTTCGAATCTTTAACTTTTATCTAGATTCTCTGTTCTACGAATTACTTTTAACCAAATATTCTTGAAACACTAATATTTTAAATAAAAAGATTTCTACTCCAATCAATTATATCACTCACTAAACCGATTGATTTATGAATATTTTAATATCACTATTTAATAAAAGCGGGTGATTTCAGGCCACTTTCATTGACGATTTCAAAAATGATAATTCATTAAGCGATAATTCATTAAGGGTTTTTCATGACTGATAGGACTAATTTTTGGAAAATGTTGATTGTTCTAAACAATTCTATTCAAAACTTCATAAATCGATCAGATTTTATAAAATAAGCCAGAAACGTTCATTTATTTTTTAAAAAGTTGAAGTGTCAAAAATATTTCGCAGAATATGATTTCTTGGAACGAAACGATTGTATAAAATTTAGACTTCATATTTATATTCATAAGTATATTTATAGACCAAAGAAAATAAAATATTATTATTCACTTCATTTAAATCCTTTTGAAAGCAAAACTAAAAACATGAATTTTATAATGAATCTGAAAAATTTTTGTTGAATAATTATTGAGCTATTACATAAATTATGAAAGATATTCTGTAGTGCACATAAGATTAAAATGCTGAGCATCTCCGTTTTCAGTACTTATATTTAAATAAAATTATTGGTTTCAGTAAGAAATATTTTTAATGTTAATTGCAGTTTAGTAATTTCCGCTTTAATTTAAAGTAGAAATTTTACGGAATCTGAAGTTTCATAAAACATTTATTAGAAAATTTTAACGTTATTTAAAACTGGCGAACCGGCTGGTCGTCAAAGGCGGCTAGTTTATAATAATCTTATATTTGCGACATTGATTTTAATTTCTTATAAAAAGGAGGTATTGTAATACCTGTTATGTAATAATAATTTGCAATATGATTTTAATGTATTGTAAAAAGAATACAATTCAACTGTACATAGAGCAATCGACAAATTAATTTGAATGCAGTTTTTTAATTCAATATTATTCTTGTATAAAGAAAATAAAAGTTATTCTTAATTCATCTTTGAGAGTATTTTCTCATTAGAAATATGGCAATTTTGAGATGTATGAAATCACTACTTTGAAGCAGATGAAAGCAAGTTAAAATTTAGGTATTAAAATAAAACGGAAACTTAAAAAATTAGTGTTAGATTTGTTTAAAGTTAGATTTTATATTTTTAAAAGCTGATAAACATTGAAAGAAATATTGTGCAAAGATAGTATTGATATGTTTCAAATAATAAACTAGAATTTTAAATGGTATTGAAATATTTATTATAAGATTATTATAGAAAACCGAAATTATTATAGAAAATCAGCAAAATTTTGGTTAATTTCCTTAAATTATTAATTTACGTTTCCAGTTTGAAAAATTTAAGATATCCATTACCTTAAAGAAAAAATATTCAAAAATTTATTGAATCCGCTCAGTCGCTTAGGAGAAAATGTGGAACACATATACATAAATACATATTTACATATCCACAGTAATTTTTATTCATATTAAAATTTAAAATTAAAAAATGAATATAAGAGAAAGAATTTTATTCTATTATGCAACGAAGATATAACATAAATTTGCTTGGTATGTAAAATATATTCTGCAAACGGCAATTTCTTTAGTGATTGTTAAGACAAAAATAAATACTTGCCTGCTGTAAGCAATCGTGGTTTCATATAGTTTGAATTTTTTTATAAAATATCTCTAAAGAAAAAAAATCATTGATTCGTTTCATGACGCTTGGAAATATTGAATTAATATAAAAATTAATGACTGAAAATTCAGTCGATAAAAAAATTGGCAAATAGCTATTTTTAATTTGAAAATATTTAAAAGTTTTCAGTGCTGATGACCTCGATTAAAAGTGGCCAGCACTTTATATTAATCAATATTCAGTTCAATTAGAACTATGAAACTCAAGAAAAAAAAAATCACAATTTTCTATTTGCTTACTATTGATGTAAAAACGGATGACAGGACCATTTACGTCTTCTTCTTAATTAATTAATATTTCTGCTTTTTTTGTCTTTAAGGATATTTTATGCAAATATATAACTATATCCATATCAAGTCGGTAAGGCATTTTTCAAATATTTAGAAAAGGTTGCAACGAATCGAATAGAAAACAGAAAAATGAAAACTGAGGATATAGGACAATTTTATAATGTGTTATAATTGCATATTATTTAATTTCCATTCTTAATATTTAAATTTTGTTTGTATTTTTCCTTTTAAGTTTTGTTCCAAAGCAGCGTTTACATCAGTTTACATCAACTTTTATTCTTTTTGGCTATTAGTCGTTCTCTTTTATGCTATTATCCGCTACCATTATATTTATTTACTGATAAAGAAAAAGATATTTGCTTATTTACACCTTAACATGTATAAAAGGACGAATAAATGCTACATTAGTCTAAGAAACGAGTGGGGAATTAAACCTTCTACATCAACAGGTCCCCCATCGGCTGAGACGCATGCCTTGATGTTAATCTGGAAATGTCTCGCTGGCATCATCAGCCTCCATCTCAAAGGAAACGCCCCTTCTTGTTTTTTTGCTTACCGGTCTCCAGGAATTCGAAACGAAGATACGCCCACCCAAAGAAGTGGATGGTTAGGATGTAGCTCAGACAAACCGCGTGGACATTGATTCTGGGGTAATTTATTTAGTATACAATGAAATTGTTTGATTTCTCCGAAGGATTTTGCTCATTTTACAATGTTTGATTTCAGTTACATAATGGAGGTAGGTTAAATCTTGAAATACAGTTGTGAAAAAAATTCTAAAGTTATGTATTAGGTTACGGAAAAAGAAATCCCTTGTTTTTCTGATAGATGGTTATAGTGATCGATATCTCGTAAATAATTTAATATATAATAATATGACGTAAACAATTTAAATAATTTCAAATTTATGCTCATTGGAAATATGGCATTTCGCACAAAAAATTATTCTGCTGTTTTTTGTTTAGTCTATTCAGTTGTGCGTTAAAGGGTGTAAGGATGGAAGAGAAAATTCGGTCAATTTTATAGTTATTCTTAGATAAATACGAAAATTCAAGCCAGACGGCTGAAATTGTGAAAAGTGTTTATGGATCCGATAATGTAATAGTCAATTACGTGCAATTTTGGTTTCGTCTATTCCGTTCAGATATTCTTAATGCTAAAGTTGCACCTCGCACAGATAGGCCCTTCGTCGAAAAGATTATAGAAATAATAGAAGTTGACTGGCGTGTTAGCAGTCATAGCATCGCCCAGGAGCTAAAGATCAACCACAAAGCAGTTTTAAACCATTTGAAAAAAGCTGGATTCAAAAAGAAGCTTGATGTTTGGGTGCCACATCAATTAACACAAAAAAAAAACATGAGTGATCGAATTTCCATCTATTAATCCTTGGTCAAAAGGAATGAAATAGGCCCATTTCTTAAACAGATGGTGATTAGGGAAGAGAAATGGGTCACATACGACAACATTGTGTGAAAGCAATCGTGGTCAAAGCTCGGTGAAAGAGCTCAAACGGTGGAAAATTCTGCTGAGCATTTGGCGGAACTGGAAAGAAATCATTTATTATGAGTTGCTTTTTTATAACCAAACACTAAATTCGGGTCTCTACTGTCAAAATCTGGACCATTTAAAGCTAACTATTGAATAGAAACAGTCAGAATTGACCAACAGGAGAGGTGCTGTGCTCCATCAGGACATGGCCAGGTCCCACATATCATATCTGTAGTAACTCGCCAGAAACTCCGAGAGCTTGGTTAGGAAGTTTGGAGGCACCCATAATATAATCCGGACTTGACACCATGTTTTTCTTGCATTGCAAAACTTCCTTAGTGATAAGAAATTGACATCAAGTGAAAATTGTGAAAATCAATTTATAGTTTCAGGCTAATAGGGACAAAGACTTCTATGAGAGAGGAATTATAAAGTTATCTTTAAAATGGCAACAAATTGTAGAACAAAACGGTGCATATTTGACTGAAATTGGTAATCCGAAAAATATTAAATAAAGTCTTGAATTTCACGTAAAAATAATGGATCTCTTTTTCCTCGACCTAATATACGTGTTTTAATAGAATTGAAAAAATTCAAGATATAAATTAATCTCTTTATTAAATTCCTTCAATCTTCTCTAGAAAGTACTCTTGATGGTGAACAGCATAATTTTTATTTTTGTACATGCCTTGACACAAATGCCTCGTGTCATGTCTTTCTTCTTCTGAGAAAGTAACGTGTAGGAAACTCTAATCGTACTGTTGCACAGCCCTTTTGTATTGTATTATAGCACCGTAAAGACTCTATTCCTAATTAGTGATACTACAAGTAACCATTGAAAGGGTTTAGTTTATCTATATTAACGTCACGTTAGTAAAGCAACAATAGGACTACTTTGGGACGAACCTTGTTATTGTGAACCACGGTCATAAAACGAGAACAACACCTTCGCTTGCACTCTCTGCTACAAACTTCTAACCTACACCAGTGGGAGGACATTTTGTCCCTACGAAATTAACTTCAGCAGACCCGCTTACACGAAGAAGAAGATAGAAACGGGTCTCGAAGCTGCAACCCTCTGCTACCGAAACCGAGCCCTTACCACGAAGCACCGTGACTCATAACTTGCGAAAGGGATGCAAATATTTAAATAAATTGAAAAGTGATACATTCTGTCGTCAAATCTCTATTCCAACAGTTATGTTGATGCTATATTCATCTGCAAAGAAACGTTTCTGACTTTCTATTATCATCCATGCTCAAAAGAATATTTACATTAATCAGTTTAAAAAATTATAATTTTTAAAGAAATCCTTTGCCGTAGTAAAGAAGATTTGTGCACGGTCCAAAAGAATGAAAATTTTTGACCAGAAAGATATATAATACAATTTTACATGAAAAGAAAATATATATGTTTATGCTCCATTTAATTTGCAAATGGTGATATTAAACGAAGAATAAAATAGTCTATTAACATTAAATGACATTTTCTGAATCATCTCTACATTTTTCTGAAAGAGTTCGGTTCTGAGAGAATAAAATACATTGAAAAGTTGCTAGCCTGACACAATTCGAAAGCAATGCAGATTTCTAAATCAGTAACCCAAGGGGGAAATCTGGTACAATGCATTCTGCCAATATTACCTATTCGCATATTCATAACTTTAAATGTATTAGCGGAATTGCAGTCATTGGGTTGCCATATTTACCCATGTAGAATTATATCAAAATGTAAATAATATATTATCGTCTGTTATAGAATTAGTTGAAATTAGAAGTTAAAGAGTATATGCGTTCACTTGATTAAATTCGAGGTAAAAGGTTTATTTGCTGACGGGTAATGAGAAATCTTTTAATTGATTATAGATTTTTATAATGCTGTTCATCGTATAGTGTTATTATTTGATAAGATTAAGAGTGTATGGATTATGTTATGATTAGATTATGAGTATAAATACTAGATTGTAATACGAGTATAAATATTAGTTTTTAAAATCCATTTACTTAATAAGTGAAAAATTATTGTACGGTCAAAAAAAAATTATGGCCGTTGTGTCTATGGTTATAACTTCATGTTTTTTTTTTTGGGGGGGGGTTACTTTAAATTTTAATTCATTTTGAATTGTGACTTATACTTTTAAGTTAAAACATGAATTTTAATTCGAAGATAAATATTATAGGCATAAACCCATATTAATATCAGGAAAAAATGCTATCCTGTTCAGAAATTAGTTCAATGATTGTGAAACATTTTACACCGTTGTTGCTTATGACACTTGTTATAGACGAGCCCACTGACGAAGTGAGCGACTGTAAGCCAAGAATCACCGTCTCACGTTTCGGTACCGCCATCTAGGGCCAAGAATATGTCTTAACTACTCAAGCGTCACAGCACTTTTCACGAAGTGGACTTCATTCATTTATCCACAGATCGTAATTTAGCACAGAATTAGAGAACGATCAACTGTAATTTAGTACGCCCAGTGGTATTGTCACTACTTGAAGGACTTTGCGGCTATGGCAGATTTACACGTGGAACAGCTACCTTGGACACGGAGAGTCTTCGGCCGGAGCGGTTCGAACTCAAAACCCAAGCTGCAAGTCCAACGCTCTGTCAACCGGGTTATACCGGCCTGAAAACATTTTACTGTGAACATTTACAAGTAAATGCAATATCATTAGAGTGAGTAAATTTGCAGGTGTGTATATAAATATACAGGATGGTTATAATTAAACTTTTCCAATAAACAAAATCATACAAAGCAAACGAGAGAAAGGATTGCAAAGAAATTTCGTATATAGACTATACACGAGATGCACTCATAGAATTTGGCAAAAAATAGAAAAAAATCCTAACTGTCCACCAGAGGGCACTTTTTCTGGAAAAACATTGCATTTAACACAATAAACGACCAAAATACAAATACAAAAGCTATATTAACAATCCAGAAAGAGAATTATGAGTAATAAGATGTAAAAAGGGGGAAAGATATCAGTTCTAGGAAAGAATGTCGCGATTTGCATGCTTGCGAAGACGAGGAAGCTTTATGCAAAGCAGATTAGGCTAAGAAACGTTTGCAGTCGTTGTCACGTTTTATGTCGTGATTTCCCGCTGTAATAATGACGGTATCTTGTTGCGATGATGTTGAAACGTTGAATGACTTCAATAACTCCATAAAGCTTCAAGTGAGAAGTATCACAACTGATCAGTTACGATCTGCAGTTGAACACACTGCCCATCGACTTGAAATTTTGCAAGTGAATGAGGGTGGTCGCATGGAGTATCTTTTCTTACATCGTCCTGGACACGATTAATAACTGCTCCTCTTGTGCAATTTCTTCTTAATCGGTTCTTGTTTCTGCAAACTGAATGTTTTTTTTTTTTTCCTCTCAAACAGCGTACTTTTAATTTTTTTTCTTTACTTTTACTTAATATAGTACGACGACAAGGTGATCAGAAACTAGTCAATACAGGTTAATATTGTTTCTGTATTCCGTTTTGATCGTTTAGTGTGTTAAAATTGATGTTTTACCGGTAAAAGCGCCCTCTGGTGATATTTTGGAACTATTTTTTTTTCTTCAAAATTCCGTGAGAGCTTCTCGTGTATAGTTTATATACCAAATTTCACTTATCCAAATCCGTTCATCCGTTTGCGTTGTATGATGCTGTTTATTGGACAAGTTTAATTATAACCAATCTGTACTTTAAAGTATATAAAATTTAATTTGAAATGAGTTTTGAATTTGTATGGGGATTTTGATAAAATTGTATAGGGCTTTGCATAAAATTTCACTGACAACAGTCTTTTAAAGCCTCTTATTGATATGCAAGGAAAATTATAAAAATTTCACTTAATTGCTTCTATTTCATACTCTTCATTTGTAATTATAATTCCTTTAATGGAGAGGAATCATATATTTGTTTAATTTGTGTAATGCTTTTCTTTTATTGAAAACTTTTCAATTAATCTGGAAATCGCATAAGCATTCTTACTCACGCAAGAGGGCCGGGTTAGCCTGGTTGGTAGGGCGTTGTATCTGTATCCCTTGGGTTGCGAGTTCAAACCCCACCCCGCGAAGAATGTGTGGTGCGTGTTTGTGGTGGCTGGCGCACGCATAAATCGGACGTGGTTGCAATGTACTCTATGGCGAGAGTAATACCACCGGGGATACTGCTACAGGGGTGAAGTCATACTCTTGTGTGTAGCGAAGTCATACTCTTGACCCTGGTTGGAGCTGCTGAAAAAACAAGAGACGCTCATTCGGTTTAAATCGCTGATAGAGGGTTTTTAAAGTGCCATAACTCACAACAACGTAATGATGTAAGAAGGTTTCAAAAAAAGATGCAGATATTGTTTGTAAGGTTGAATCTACATTGCTTGAAAACAGCAGTTATTGTTGGATTTTTGAAATAGTTCAGACATAAAAATATTATTTTTCCCTGGAGGCAAATCATATTTTTGTTTAATATGTGAAATGTGTTTCTCTTATTGAAAATCTTGCAACTAACCCGTTAATTGCATTAACATTCTTAATGATGAAAAAGGGTTTTAAAAAATGCAAATATTTTTTTCAAAGTTTAAGTCCATTGAATCTACATTGCTTGAAAACTGCAATTAACCAACATGACTTATTTTGATCAGAAAAAAAAATCATTTTCTATAACATGAAAAAGAAGAAAATGATTTGAAGGTAAAACTTCTTCTCGGCTCACCTCAACGAAAACCGAAATACCCTCCAACAACCACTAATGAACACAAAAGAAGTTTCTGCCGTGATTACGGAAAAGAAAATTAACAATTTCACTTTCAATCGGAAATGAGCTGAAGTCAAGTTAATAACAGTTTAGAAAGAAAAAAAAATTTTTTTAACCCAAAATTCCAAGGTACTGACAAACAATTCATTTTAAGGAGAATAAAGGAATTTGTTCAAATAATAAAATGAAAGAAAAATCGTTTGTGAATCCAAAAGAAAATGTCTTCGTTCCTTTTCTTTGAAAGAAAATTATTCTTTTGGGTTCGAGAGTATTCCAGAGTATTAAAAGAGGCTATTAAATGAGATGGAGGTAAAAATCAGCAGCGGAATAAAAACAATCAGAACAATTAAGATTATTCGAAAGAGATCTTTTTTCGCGGTTAACACCAAAGAATTGAAATAAAAGCAGAATGAATGGGAGAGAAAGAGAATAAAATTGGCGGAAGTTGAATTGCAGAGATTATTTGCTAAAGTATGCCCGAATCATGTCATCCTTTTTCGAAGAGCCTGTCAATTTGCCTTCCTTATCATTAAGAATCCCCATTCATCACTAGTTGGCTGGAAACAAACTCTTTGTAATTCACTCAAGAATGAACTTTATAAAATTGAAAAATACTTTATGAATAGTTAAATATAAATTTATGTATATTGAAATATAAAAAAAAGATAATAAACTGAACCAGTAAATCTTCAAAAAATAATTTCTTAAATATGGATACATTTTTCAAAAGCTATTTCTCCTTTTTTACCCTTAACTGGGTAGATGCGATCTACGAGATCGCATTTTTTTTTACACTCAAATTAAATTTTCTTGAAAGTTTTAGTATGAAAATCAGCCAAAATACTCCGCAGATATTTTATTATATATAAATATGTTTTGGAAATTTTTTTAAAATATATTATCACTGAAAAAATTATTTACGTTTGAATATGCATTTTCTTTTCAAATTGCATGTTACAACAAATAATAATCTTGTAAAAAACATATTAATTTTTACTTTTTAAATCATATTTATTCTTCCAGTATACAAAGGTATACAGAAAACAATATAATGAAAATTCAACAATTATATGAAAAATAAAAAAGACTGACAATGCGTAACATTTACCCTTTTGTTCATCGCCAATATGTCGACGAAGAAAGCTTTGAACATTCGCAGTATGTTTTTCGAGAGCAATTTTAACTTACATGTTAAGTACTAGCATCAAAACAACTGTAGGTTTTGTAGATATTTCTCTTGGTATATTAATATATTTTAAAAAATTTTCAAAATTCATTATCACTAGAAAAAGTTGCATTTGAACATACGTATCAGAATCAGTTGAATGTCAACTTTCATCGGGAAAATCTACTGTACAATTATCCTCATCACTATAATACACTTTCGGCTTCATTTATAGTTCTCTAGAGCTCTGCTTCATAACGAGGATAAGTAGGTTGGATGATATTTTGAGGACCAAGTTTTAGAGCCATCTGCTAAGCATGTATAATAATGGAACACTAAAGGGTCTCACAGCTGTCGAGCAAAGAAATAGATGAAATATTCAAAAACGCATTCTCTGAAAACGGTTGGAAAAGTGCACGTTAAGTGAAGGTTATGAAATTAGAAGCGACAGGGTCAATCTATTCGATTGAGCTAAAAATAAAATAGGGATGACCGAATGTCCATTCTTAGCAGTCGAGATACCACACTCCCCCACTTAAGAGTTAAGGAAAAATAGATAAATAACTCGAAAAATGGATAACTCGTACCATTTACTCGAAATAAACAGAAAAATATGCAGATAATAAATAGATAAATTCTATTTAGCAAGTTTGGAACTTAATAAATAGTAATTACCTTTGATAGAATTATTATTTTTACTAAACAATCATGATTTTAATATCAGTCGTTATTTTTTTAACAATCATTATTTTTGTTTCGATTATATGAAAGCATTTATAAAATTTAGGCGCAAAAACATTATTAAAAATTGCATTCAAATCGAATGAATCTAACTTTCCTCGGCTGTCTTATTATTAAGTGCATCCCGAGGGGGGGCGGAGCACCTCGTAATTGAGGATGAGAAGCTTTCAGCTTGGTGGTTGGTTCTCTCCACCTTGTGGGTATACGGAAGTATGGGGGTTGCTACCTCTCATGGATGACGGAACATAGGGTAGTGTTGTATCGCGGCCGGTGAAGGCCTTTAGGACTCCACCCCAGTTTCCGCCAGTGTTGCTGTCGTTTCGGTCCTGTCATTCAAGTTTTCCCGAGTGCCTTTGTGCGGGTCGGAGTAGTCAGTCTATGATTATTATTAAGTCCAATGATTAGTTTTACGTGCTGCTAGGCGCAATTACATATTTTTTGCATATTATTAAGTACAGTATAATTAAATGAGTTATTTTTAACTACATATATAAAACAACTGCGTTTCAATTAAGTTCTCTTTATTACTGAATTGTCTGTTTAATATGATTCAAATTTGTAAGAGCTGTTTTTAGGAGAAGAAAAGTTTTATTTTATTGTGCTAGGCGCTTCAAAAAAGCTGTCACAGCAAAACCGTAGCAATTCGACAAAAACGAAATTTTCTCAGTACTTGAAAATTTTGACTGATAAGATTTTACTCTTTGACAATGAATTTGCTTGAACGTAACAAAAGATTATTCGTAATAACAAAATGTGTCATCTTTATTTTTGCATTGTTTTCAGCAATAATCTGAAATTGTACACATGAAATGAAAACACGGAATAGTTTCTAAAATTCTTATAAAAATTCTCTTCCCAATACATGAGCCGCATGATAATAGTTAGACATAATTGTGAGATAAATTATTGATCATTAGAATCATTGTTTTGCTTCACTAAAAAAGAAGAAATTGAAATGTTGTTCCGACAACCCTCTCGTATTTGAGATAAAGTAGAATTGTACCTTTATAGTATGTTACCATATCTTATCGATTAGTATCAATAAATGCCCCTAATGAGTCAGGGAGGACACGAGCGTGTATTCTGAAGACTATTGAAGCTGGAAAAATATGGAATGGGAAATGAAAAGGGGGTAGTGAATTAAATAAAAGAAACAAGTATATAAATTAAGAAAAGAAACAAATATTCATATTGGTTTGCAACAAAAGCAATGGCATGTACGGCGTCATATAAACAACTACCGTTTGGTTAATTATATATTAACGTACAGTTTTAAATCAACACGGGCTATTTTGGGATGAACCTCGTAATTTTGAACAGCGGTCAGACGACGAGCTACTACGCATGAGCTGGCAAACCCCTCTCCAAACTTCTATACCACACCAGTTTCAATGCTTTTGGCCTCGAGGAATTTAACGTGCACCAAACCCGCTTACACAGCAGTTCGGTGGAACCGGGTCTTGAGCCTGAAGACCTCCGGTTCCGAAGCTGGGACCTTATTACCATGCCATCGCGGCCTGCTAACGTTTGGACAACTTAAATAAATAGTCAAAAACTTATCATTCGACGATATGTATTATTTGAATGCCTTATTCATTCAATTGTGTTGTTACACAAAAAGTAACCATATTCTATTTTATCAGAGTTTTACTCTTTAATATATATATATATATATATATATATATATATATATATATATATATATATATATATATATATATATATATATATATATACAATTACCCTATAAGGGTAAAATTTTATGTTTTTAGTATAAAAGTAAATTGTTTCCGTTTCCTGTAAGTTTGTTTAAAGATTCTTGAAACACTTTATATTTGTAATTTATGCTTTAAAACTATATCGTTTTACAAATTAGCTTAAATATTATTCTTAACATTTTATGTTGTCTTTTGCTTTTTGTTGCATGATTTACATGTATGCTTTCTTAAATATTCCCCAATGTGTTTCTAATTAATTGTCACTCAATGTTGTGTATATGTATTAAAAGAATTAATATTTTTACACCGAAGATCAGTTTTCAGTATATTAAATCGCTGCATTTAAAATAGAATTTTCTTAATTTATTGGAGTTCTTTCAGTTAATCTCAGGGGACCAAAAAAAATTTTTTCATTATGCGGCCAATCATAAACTTCAACAATCTTTTAACTTCACTTGCTATACTCAATTTTAAACTCAAAAGAATAATTTTATGTTTTCAAATCATTAGTTCATGTTTAAGAGTCTGATCGAATATAAATGATTTCTGTATAATTTTTAATGAATAATCTCATCAAACTTGAAGATTTCTCTAAAAACCACTAGAAATAAATTATTATTCATCTTTTTTTACTAACTTTTTTTCTGGTGTAGTCATTTCAAGTATCTCGTATTTTTTCTTCTTAGAATTTTAGACTAACTCTAAAATCTTACTAAAAAGTTTTATAAAAAAACTTGTCTCTGAAGAGTTGTTGTTCTTAAATTTCTGATATTTTTTTAAGAAAAGCTTGCGTCATCCATTAGAGTGACTATGACAAGAAAAACAACTGTTTAAGACTTTTATTTCAGAACTTTTAAGAAAGAAAGAAATTTCACTACATATGATTTGTTATTATTTTTGCAGAAATCTTTGTGGAAAAATTCAAAACATTTAGTAAAAAAATTGACACAATAATGCCAAACTGAAAAAGGTTTAATTTTTTGTAAATAATACTAGAAAATTTACGTTTTTCTTATTTTCAAAATACAAGATGGTCAAAATTAAAACACACCTACTCTGAGCTCTCTACACAGCGAACCACTCAGTTTAAAGGCTCCAAAATGGGTGTACATACTATTCATGACATGGGAAGACAGATTACGTGGGAAAAAAATTCGTTACAGAAACACCGATAGATGGCGCTGCATAACAGAAAACATGCTAAATAGATACAAATAATCACAAAAAAGCACATGGTTTGGAATTCTATCTTTCTAATTTCTATTTCTGATATGGAAAATAAAATATATAAAAAAGTGAAGAAACTGAAACTGTTGTAATTGCAATTTCTCACTGTAAGTATAAAAATTAGCATAAACCCATGATTTGCTGCTACTGTTCTAGGTATAAAAGGGATAAAGATGGGAAAATGTCATTCTTTTCAGCGATGGCTTCGAGCTTTGTTTGTGAAGTTGTTTTATGAAAACAAAGGAAATGTTGCGGCTGCACTTCGAGAACTTCTTAGACTTGGGAATTTACGGAAAGGATCCAGATGTACCGAAACGTACTCGAAAATTTTGTTGTACCCAAATGCAACAGCGTCAGTGTCTTAATTCATTTACTTTTATGCAAGATGAAGCGCCTCCACACATTGGACTCTGTGTACAGCAGTTTCTTCGGCAACATTTTACTAATGATAGAGTAATGAGTCATGCGTTTCGGCAACCTAACCATTCTATACATCTTAATCCCTGTGAGTTTTGGCTGTGGGGATGCTTAAAAAATCTTGTTTATCGAGGACGTCTGGTAACCTTGGAAAATTTGAAAGATGGTATCACTCTTCATGTGAGAAGCATCTCAATTGACCCATTACGATCCGCAGTTGAACAAGCAGTCCACGGAATGCAGATTTTACATCTGAAAGAAAGGAACCAAATTGAGCAGTTTCCCTTGCATTGATAAGGTCCTTGTAATTGAATGTTTGATAAGTTCGAATACAATGTGTTACAAATGAGTATTTTGAATCTTTTCAGCATATTTTCTGACTTACATCGTCATCTATCGGTGTTTCTGGAACTAATTTTTTCCGCGTAATCCGTTTCCCCATGTCTTCCATAGTACGTTCAAAAATTTTGGAGCCTTTACACTAAGTAATTAGCTGTATAGAGAGTTTAGAATAGAGGTGTTTCAATTTTGTCAACCTTGTATTATAACATAAAATCTTCTTTTTTTACATCGTAATCATATTTCAAATGTTATACGCAATCTCAAAAGGTTATTGGTATACTGCGATGCAATTGTTATAAAAATTCAATTTATGTGCTATTCTAAAATCTAATTACATGAAAATTGAATGCCTCTTGCGTTTTCTTTCCAATAGAAATAATAATTTGAAATCGCTTAACTATTTAACAATTTTTTTTATTTAAACAGAAATACACGGTTTCTTTCTTTCTGCACATAATTTGAAATCGCTTAACTATTTAACATTTTTTTTTTATTTAAACAGAATACACGGTTTTTCAGTTTTCAGTTTTTCTAAAGGAAAACTTGAAATTCTAATTCCAAGTTTATGTTTTGATTGAAGCATTTTGAAAATAAATAAGTTTAATAAACAACATGAAGAAAAAAAACTTTAGCAAGAAGCATAACACACAAATAGAACATTAAAATGAAGGAAGTGCAAATTTTCATATTTCAATTTCGTCACTATATCCAAGTTCTAGTAAAATGTTAAAAGAAAAGAAATGCCTTAAAAGAATCTATACACTTTATTGAAATAAGTTTTATAAAAATAGTTTTTAAAAGCAAGCTTTTATTAGAATAATTAAACATAGATATTAAAAATTCATTTTTAATTTTTAAATTATGATCCAGAATTATAGATATTTTGGAATCTTGTGAAATATGAAATCCACTACCACATGGCTTCAAGCTGAGAATCAAAATATTAATATATTTATCGTTATCTGATAAATCGAATCATGAAAATAATTAGAAAAGTTAAGCTTATCATAAATACATAAGAAGCACTCACAATTGTAAAAGTTTCACTTACCAGGAAGTTTGGAAAAATATATAATAAAATTCCATCTTTTTTTAAATAACATGAGCTAAATGAAGCAAAAATATGTGAGGGAAAAAAAGAGAGTAAAAAAGCATTTGAAGCATGGCAAAAATTTGAGAGAAGAGAATTTTTCATCTGAGGGGAATAGAAGGTCTTTGACTTTGACCTTAATCGAGGAATAAATGCTGGCTGTAAGGAACATTTTTGGTTTGGAAAAAAATATGAACAAAATGTATATTTCTTCTCTCTCTCTCTCTATCTATCTATCTATCTATCTCTCTCTCTCTTTGATATAAACACCAATTACAAATTTCATCAAAATTTTCTGGTTCAAAACGATTTTATTCTCTTTAAATACATCTTATTGACTTCATTTAATTTTTCATAAATATTATTTTTCATAACTTAAATACATTTTTTTTTATTTTACGTGACATCTTCTCATTTCCATGTTCGAATCATTTCGTTGTCTAAATCTTAATTCTTATAAAAGGCACAATTTCTTTTAATGTGATAGCATAAAACTTACCATATTATTGAAATGGCGGAACTCAGATGATCTTTTATAAACAAAAAACTTCATGGAAGAATGCTTTTATTATTTTTCGTTCTTATGTTCCTAAAGCATAAGTATTTTTATTTATTTATTTTGCTTAAAATGAATTTATGCACTTAATAATTAATATTTAATACTTAACTTAATTTAAAACAAATCAAAGTTGAAACTCAAGCATTAGGAAATTCTTCGTCTTCAAATATTCTAAGAGCACATGCTTTTCAAGTGATACCCTTAAGTATAAAGGAAAAAATTCAGTATCCTATCTATATGCAATTGTTTCATTACAGTTTCCCAACCGGCAAACTGCATTCGGAAAGAATCTTCGAACATCGACCCAGGGAGTCATTTGTAGCTACAAGCAACTTTCACTAGCAGTACCCGCAAACCGCTTCATTGAATATTTAACACGAAGCCATCGGTGCCCATCTCCTATTCAAGGATTTTAGGTCAGAGTGAACTACGGAACCAGCTTCTGCATCCAAATCCGAGGCAAAAGATATCGATGCATCCCTCTTTCCATTTTTAAGCGGAAATCTTTAGTTAATTTACAAAGGAAAATGACCTGGGAGACCGTCGCTTTTCGTGATAATCGTCCTCAATTTCGCCTACGTTGTTAGATGCTTAATTAAACTTCATTCGATCCCTGTTGAACGCGAATAACAATATGAGTGTGAGGTGTTTGAACTCCCTTTCGAGTATTCCAGAGGGTTTAATTCCGTGTTGTATCACCCTCTTGGGTTACCAGGAAAAGTACTCTTTGAGTACTTTGGTACTCTACTTGGAGTACCGAAAGTTTTCTCTTTCGAATAGTGGTTGATAACATCCTACACATTATATGGAATGTACATGACACATTTTACAGTTGTTTGTAAACATTTAAATGAACTTGTTCGAAATATTGTTACATTCGAAATTGGTCAAACAGAGTGATGATGTGTAATTATCATATATGTTCATTACTTTTAAAATAGAGTAATGATTATATGCGGATTAAAGCACTCTTAAACAATTTTGATGTAAATGAATCGAGGCATAATGTCATTATGAAGAATAGTAGTACTTGGAATATAAATTTCGCGAAATTTGATAATGACTTAACAAGAATAACACTCAATTAACAACGTCGGTTACCTAAGTCGCATCCCTCAGTAGAAACATATGTGTGCAATAAAATTCTCTTTCATCGCTATTGTCCAATGTAATTTAATACACCAAAACCTCCAGATGATTTAAGAAAAATCTATCAAAGAAAATCTAGAAATAAAGTTTATGAATGTGCGCAAATGGCAAATTTGTTTTTCCTCTGCGCAAATACAATAGTTAATAAACAAATGGCTTTAAAGACTATATGTCCTGTAGATGGTATACAAATCATCAATGCAGAGATCACTTCACTTTTAATTAATTATGTTCTGGAAAATATCCTCCTGAATCAGAAGGTAACGTCTACCGTATAGAATAAGTGTTGGATAACTTTTAGGGGGGGGGGATAGATAAGTTTTCGTGCAGAATAAAGATCCTCTCACACTATCTGTTCATTGATAATGAGATTTTCAATCCAGCAACAGCTCTCTTTCAGAAATCTTTCCTATAAGTTTCTACCTAGTGAATGGATATACTCTATAATTAGGCCGGTGTTCCAAAAAAGTGGAAAAGGCGTTTATTTCTTTTACTGTTGAAAACGACGTTTGCACCTAATTGTTAAGTTTCGTTAAATATAGTTACCATACACAGTTACCAAATAGGGTGTAATGTAGCAGGCCCCCACGCGGTGCCCCCTGGTTAAATCTGCTACGGTTTGGCTCCTTCCTTATGTCTCTGGCATTTTAATGAGCATTTTTGCGAGATGTGAAGTTTTGAGACTGCTTCAGTGGAATGCTGGCGGCCTCTCATATGAAAGACAAACTCCTAATAAAAGGAAGATATGCCTCCAGGACGAAACAGAGAGCACTGTGTGACTCTGCCGGTAAGACATGGACCTCACTGCTCACAGCATACACAGTTGCTCCCAGATTTCCCTAGAAGTGCAGCTGCGGCACTTTTCCGCCTTACTATAGGGCATGATTGTTTGTCCGTATACTTGTATTGGCTCGGGCTTCGCGACTTTCCCTTGTGTCCTCTGTGCAGACAACATTCAATTTTTGATGCTACTCATCTTGACTCGTGCTCTGCACTTGTGATTTTAAACTGAAAAGTTCAGAAATATTGGGCGAGAGATCTAATGACCTAATAGCCCATCTTCTGGGCATTTGTAATAAATAAATAAATGAAATTTACCAAATGCATGAAAATTCTGTGGAGGAGGATAATAAAACGTTTAAAGAATTAAATTTTTGTATGGCTCCCATTGCTAAAAATATGAATGAATAAAATATTTTTCTTTTACTTATCGTCAAGTGTGCAATTTCATTCTTCTAAAATTTTTCTGAAATATTGAAAGGAAATGTATTGACTCAGATTCTTTTTCATATCTTTGATCGCTGTGTGAGGGAGTCTTTAGCCGTAAGTCTCAAGGATAATATACATACTATAAAGATTACTATATGGACAGAATCAGAAAATAGTAATACATTCTTCGACAATTCTTCAAAGTTGCATTATGTTAACAAGACTTGTGTATGTGTGATCCAATTCATAATTTGTGACATTAAAAAAAAGGGCTTTTTTCAATTTGTCGGCATAGATTCATAAAGCGTGTATTGCCAAAAGCAATTCCGCTCTCATTTCAGATATCATCATACACAAAATGAAATAAAATATATCGGTGACAATTCAGTATACTGTTTTACAAAATGGGACTAACCTACTTGTTTCTAAAAATACCAATATATATGTATAAAAAATGTCTTCTCGTTATGAACCTCTTGTATAAAAAGTGGATTTCTGCCTTTCCAAAAAAGATTGAAAAAGATTAATAATTCATTCTCGATGAAAGTGGCATTCCTCTTTCCAAATTATATTCTTAGAAAAGAAAGATTCGACCTTACCTACAGTGAGATCTAATTGTAACATTATAGACCTCGATCATGTAGTTGCTCATATAAGCGTTAAAACAGTCCAAGCAGTCAACGAATGCTAAATGATTGCCATTTAATGAGTTGAATATATGCTACACTGCATCATTTCTGTAATGTTGAGTTCTGAAGATTATTCACACTCTAGCATGAGAGTTTCCCGAAAAATAAACGAAAATATCAATCTCTCTGCCATTCCTAAAGGGCTTGTCTTCCCAGTTCTATCCCTGAGAAATAAGGAACCTGCAGTTCTTATCAATGAGCCGTTCTGTAAATATAATTCTAAGTATGTCCAGAGCTAATATTACGTTCAAAAAAGATTTTATCACGATTTCGAAGTTAACAATTAAACAGATACAGTGACATTAATGGAACTCTAGAATTCTACATTCTATATAAGTGTTTATAAAATGGTTTGATACTGTCAGATTATTAATTATAAATAAAAAATAAGATATTCCTGTTTTTCAAATCTACAAAAAAAAGATGAAAAACCGTATACAGATTTTCTGAAATATTTCACTGAGAATAAGTTCTAGTGTCTCACAGTCATGTGAGATACGTTATCCCGCTAGAAATCTAATAAAGCAAATAGCTTTGCCCTGTGGTATGACGTCATGATTTTCTGCCTCCAATGAGAAGAGAACTGAATTCAAAACTCCTTGAACAAACCTTACGTATTTCCAATGACAGCATAAATGAAGGCTGTTAAAACTAGAATATAATGTGCTCGAAATGTGCTTTAGAAAATTCTGAAAAAAATAAATAAAAGCTTTGTTAAAGAAGTGGAATTTTAAACAGTAAGTCGAAGATAATTCACAGCATATGATAGATTGATCTATTTAAAATATAACAGTGCGCAGACCTGTTTTTCTCTTGGTATGATATAGAGAGGCATATGAAAGGTGCATTAAAAGGTTTTGTTCGTCGTCTAATTATAGTTTAGAAACACTAATATCATCAAAAATATTATTTTACAGCTTCAGAAAATTTATTCCTTTAGAATAGATAAAGTATATTCACTACCTTCGACGCTTAATTTATAATAATTATAATAAAGTTTATAATAATTATAATAAAGTGCAAGGCCATTTATCCATAATGATGAAAAATATATGAATCTAATATCAATTAGAGAAATTGACAAGTAAATCTATGTCTACATTTTAGATAAGAATAATTTTGCATTACGAATATCTTCCATGCTCGTAAAAAAATAAATTACCACCAAATAGATTAATTGATGCTGCAGTTCATTGCTTTTAAAAAGAAAACAACCCATTTTATATGGTTGAACAATTTGTTCTAAATAAACTAATTACACAGTCCTTCATATCGAAGAAATTATGACTCTAAATAATGAATAAAAAAATTAACATTGATATTTCATTTTGTAAATTTTATGGAATAATTTGCAATAAATAAATTCTATAATGGACAAATAATTATTAAACTTTTCAATATAAGCCAACTGCTATATTTAATGAAGTAATGAACTGCTTCTATACTTTATGAATAAGAATATATAAATTGAATTTCTTATGAAAACCTATTTCATACAAAAAAAAATGTAATTAATAATAACTCATATACAAATTTTGTAACATTTTTTATAGTTCTAACTGTAGATACTTGAGAAACTTTACCAATTAAGGAAAAATATGAATCTAAAAAGAAATAATTAACTTAACATAGTGCACTTTGACAAAGGCAACTTTTCAAACTGCCAGTGAGTTTATTCATGAATTAACGTTGATTGCAGAAAATTATTTAAAATTGTTTCCTTTTAAGAAAAATGCCGAATAATATTTTTTTTTTCCTCACATTCACTTCATTTTCCAAAACCTGCATTCTTTCACATCAAAAGAAACCTCGTTATTTATTTGGAAAACCAATTATTTCTCGTAATTGATAAATATGGCTTTCAAGTAAATTTTCAAGTACCTGGCTAAAGATGTGCTCCTAAATGGAAACATCAAAAGGAAAAAAAATGCTCACTTTAAATGTTTAGCTATTGCAATGTGCATTCTGCTCTATAAGCAAATCATGCAAAAAATACATCTACTAGCCCTTCATTTAAATAGAAACTAATCGCTAATTAAATCAAAAAGGCCGAAGGTAATACTTTAGATTTTAAAAGAGAGTTATGAACATAATTAATAAACATTTTGAAAAAAAAGAAAATTATAACTTGAGTTTTAGAAGTTTACCCTAATTTTAAACCTTCTTAAGTAGAAAAGGCATATTCAAAGGTATACTTGGGTTTGACTGATGATTAAGTAAATTAAATTAAAGTAAATGTGCGATATTTTTATTATATGTAGAAGTTAAAAATCCTATTATTTCGGCTTCAGATTAGATTTTCATGAATGGAGCAGTTTGTTATAATTAATGAATATTGATATTTTTCTTCTTTTGATTTTATTCATGGAATCTTTCTCCTATGCAGATAAACGGTACTAATGATAAATTTCGACTTAATATTTAGTACTGATGGCGCATTATTTTTACAGAGGGATTAATTAAACCGAAAGTGGAATTGGATCACGAAATAAGAGAATATTTTAGAATGAAGTTACTATGGGCTAAATTAAGATAAAATCTTGGAAATTTATCTTAATTTAGCCCATCGAACTTAATTCTAAAATATTCTCTTATTTCGTGATCCAATTCCACTTTCGGTTTAATTAATTCCTCTGTAAAATCCGTTTCTCGTCTCAAGGTCAATAGATGTATTGCATTGGCGCATGGCCGGAAATCCTATCTTATATAAGACGAGTGATCATTTGTTCCGACCTTTTTTTTTTTTTTTTTTTTTTTTTGTTTCGCGCTGCGCCTACTTCAATATAATTATGCCTGCCACTCGGAAGAGAATAAAACGAAATTAAAACTACAAAGTCTCTTCATTGCTTGGAACCTACATTCTACTTAAACTAAAATAGGTTACATATTATTTAGTCGACAAGGATAGTTTCCTGTGAAAAAAATGTTCAAATGAATGAAAAGAATTTAAATCCCCGGAATGAGAGGCAATTTGATGTTACGGTACCAAAATATATATATATATAGGGAGAGGCAGAAAAACCCAGACAAAGAAACTTTAATATAACTTGATTAAAAATAAATAAATTAACAAAATACAAGAAATAATAAGAGTAAATTTTTACTAATTAATAAATTTAATTTTTTTTCAAAGTGGCCGCCAAAGTATGAATAAATATTTTTGAATAAAAATAATCCCAAAAACGGAACAGAAATAATGGGTCAAATGATCTTTCACAGTCATTGATTTCGAATGAAATAAGAGAGATGGAATACTTGCCAGAGACTTTACATTGTTATAGTTTTTTAAAAGTACATTAAAACACTCAAAATATGCCAAAACTTCTTTTTTTCCAGAGGAGATATCGGCCTTGGGTTCGGGACCAGAAGATTTCAAGTCGGAGGCCCGATCCTGTCGATACTGCTACGTTCAGTGGTGGAGGGGTGGGCGGCTGTACGCAAGAAGAAGAAGAGTGTAAACGGGTCTGGTGCACGTTAAATCCATCGAGCCAAAGCATCCATCCGCTGATGTGGTGGGAAAGTTTGGAGAGTGGATGCCAGCTCAGGTGTCGTCCTCGTCATCTGACCGAGCGTCAAAATTGCGAAGCCCGTCCCAAAATAGCCCTACTGTTAATTTAAAACGAAACATTAATGCAACTATACTAAACCAGAGGAGACATTACCAAAATTCGTATTTGAAATTAATATTATCAAATTTTTACAAAGATACTAATTTATGTCTTATGAAAGTTTTAAGTGTTTTATTTTTATTTTTGTAATTTTGTATTTAATTTTCTTTTTGAAGTACCAATATCAAATATTTTAGATTTAATATCAAATGCTCCTTTCAGAAGAAAACAAATTTAAAATCTCATATATTTTGAGTTTTAAATAACTACCTCCATCAGGAATGTTCATAAAGTCCTCACAGATTGTAACTTCAACTAGGGAAATTTTTGCATATGGCAGAATTTCCCATTCCACATAGAAGGATAGATGTCTCTTACATCGAGAAAACGGAATATCTTTTGTTTACTGCCCTGGTAAGTCCTACATTTAAAGCTTGCAATTGATCAAACATTTTATCATTAATAATGTGGAAGTTGAGAATCATTTTCACGCTGTCAGAACCAAAGGGTGATCAAAATTTATGTCTTTCAAGTCATTTTTTGAGTGATAGAATATTTCCAGTTATGTTCCATTTTAAAAGTGAAAGCAATTTAATTTTCCTAAAATTTTAGTTTTACCTCAAAATGAGTATTTTAATGCTATTACGTCTAATGTAATAGAACCATGGTAATTCTGATACTTAGAATGAGCTTCCTGCGTCGTATTCCAGTTCTATGAAATCTTAAATAAAATAGCATATGAAGTGTTTTAGCCTCTTTCAATTGCACTCATTCAAAAGATATTTTGCGCCAATTAAGTTTGAAGCGAGTTCTATAGTGAAATTGTATAAGATGGTGTTATATATTAAAAAAATAATCATTCATATTACATCAAATTCGCGCTCGAAAAATTCTTCTTTGTAATCTTAATTGCAATCTAGATAACGTGCATCTTTGGAACATTGATAAAAGTTATTTCCATTTTTTATGGGGAAAAAATTCAGAGTTTTTCTATTCTACAGAAATGTGAAGAATCAAATTCAAATTTTTATCGATTTTTTCTTTTTTTTCTATCAGAAAGATTACTGAGTACTAGAATTAGATTTTGAAGGAGTTGAAAAAAGAAATGAATGGAGGAAATATGCAAATAAACGAACTTTTCCTACTTAAACAAAACTAAGTGTTCCTAAATCCAACCTATAAGAACTTTGTTGGTTAAATATCCAGCTTCCTTCACCGCCATTTTGTTCTTCATTCTGTCCCTCAGATAAGAGGATTAGAGTTCGGTCCCTTCTTTCGAGAGTTGGATCCAGAACTCTCGTTTAACTCTAAATTGTCGATCAGTAAGGATTCCGCTCCTTGCGCCCTAATGACGAGTATTGATGGGTTCTGGAGACAGACTAGAGTATTTTGAACTTAAACTAATATGAGGAAAGAATGAATCTAGAATTTTCCTTAACTCTGAGGAACTTCTGATTTTCTTATATTTTTTCTAAGAAGATAATCGATTTCCTGTAAATTGCTTCTATTTCGAACTTATAAACTGTGAATTAGAACTTGTGAGTGAACTTCTTAGTAATTAAATTCTTTGAAAAGCAATTTTTAGTTCATTGAAAAATAAAAAAAATAATGTTTCCTAAAATTACGAGAATTAAAAAAAGCGTAAACGCTCGAAGTAGTTGTAGAAAACCTCCAATTAAATTAGAATTTTAATCAGAATCGTAACGTATTTTATTTTCCAATTAATATTTTTGTTATTCTTATTCATTGTACGTAAATTTTCTTACCGTATTGTTTCAAGATTCTCTGGAATATGCTCGTTTGATACCCATTTTTTTTTTAAAAATAAAAGGTGATTTTTTTTTAAATTTTTAATGTCCCAGAAATAAAATTAAACTTTTCGTTTAATTTTTTCTCTTAAGGCTTCTTCAAACTTTTTCGTATTCATTATATTTCTTAACTCATTATTATAAAGAGGGTGTAGTAATATTTTTCAAATTTGCTATTAGATGTTGCCGTCCTCAGTGAATAAAAATTTAATTAAAATCCATTGATTATTGTAAAATTACATTTTGTAAATGTTATAATAATACATTCTTACTGGAAATACATAACTGCATTAAATTACATTTTTCTACCACATCAGAATATAAATGAAATATTAACTGAAGAATTTCTTCATTAGAGATATCCAGCGATTCGGATTAAATAAATGTATGTAAAAGCATTTGAGGAGCAAAAAGAGTGTGTTTTACAAAAAATGTAATTTTTTAATCATCTGAAGTATGAAAATAGAACCATCCGAAAAATATGGATTCCACGTATCGTATAGCAATAATTAAAGAAAAAGAAATTTGAACAGAAAACAGAAACCGTAGGAGTTAAATTTCTTATTGTAACTTGATGGGAAAATATTCTTTAAAAATTAATGACAGAAATATTGTAACTCGGAATTCATATTATCTTAAAAGAAACATTTGATTAACCAGTTTTAATTTCACTGCCTTCTAAAGATAAATACAGTTTATTATCCACAAAATTGCCTGTAAAACAGAATTCAGCCTAAATAACTGATAAACTATCCAAGCTGTTTGAATAAAATTTTCTTTTAATTATTTTGAAAGAAAATTTCATTTATTTTAGTAACTCTATAGATGAAATGCACTAAATACATATTCTGAAATTAAACTTATTAAAAAAGCATCAAGAAGGATCTTTGTTTTTCGTCATCTTAATTATTTATTTAATCTTTGTCATTGGCATTTTCAATGCATTCAAATATAATCGTATCACATGGTACCTTTTCTAACATTAGTTTTAAGTGAGATGCTGACTATTATTCGAAACTTTTCCGAAATGAGAGCTGAACAAACTTTGGTGCCAGAATTTCCTCATTACCATACGGAAACAAACTCTTTACCTGTTAACTGTAATTTACTTTGAAATTTAATGCAAATAAGTCTTTGCCTTAAAGTTTACAGTTAAAATTATACCTTACATCCAGTGCTTAGGTGTTGTTAAGCTAATGTTACATAAAATTGCAATTTACTGAATAACGGGAATTCTGTCTTCATTATAAAGTTCCCCAAATTAGGTATGGTTATATGAGATAACAATAATCCATTAGATAGATGATATAATTAAAGATGTCTAATTACTCCAGGGTTAAAAATTTCATACAGCCGAGACGTGCAGCAACAATAGCATACACATCAGCATATAACAAGACAGACAGACAGTAGCGCACAGCTTAGTTCAGCACTAGCTTCACTCCGTCGCTGCTCCGCTTATCTCTGGAAGGCCAGTTCTTTATCGTCGATTCCGACTACTTTACCACTACTGGGTCACGACTACCCGGCAGCTGCGGCTGCTTCCTTTTATAAGTCTCAGGAGGCGGGGCTAGAAGCCTCTCAACCAATCAGGAACGTTCGAGGCGTAATTCGATTCCTACTGGATGGATCGGGAAAATTCTCGATGTTTCGGGTATAATCTATTTTGGTGCCAAAGTCTCCAAATGGTCGCCAAGTTTGTCGCCAAGCTCTGGGACCTCCTATGGAACCCACTATGCTGGAAAGCAGCATCACAGGTTCCTAACAATACCTATAGTAGAAGACATAATAAAATATGCCACGAAAAATTGCGCCCATTTGCAATAATTATTGAGAAAATATGTATCTCGGCCAAAATTTACATTTTGCAAAAAATGCATCGCAATGTAAAAATATTACTCAAAACTACCTCATTCACTAACTGATCATTTTTTTTTTTTTTTTTTTTTTAAGTATCACCATGTACTGTAATCATTTTAAGCCTCTTTTCTCTCCTTGTCTTTTTATCCGTTTGTAAATTAGAAACGTTGTTAATTTTAATAGCGTTTCTTTATTGAGGTAATTCAGTACAATTTTTTATATGTTCCAGAATCCACATTTAATTTTTCTCAAAATTTCGATCTGTTAGATATTGCCTTTGTTAAATAGGGCTGTGGTATCTTGTTGAGTTCTTAAGTTGCACTTAAAGAAAGAAGTTTCTTCTATTGAACAAATGTTTTCTTTAGAACAAGATATTTTAACATATTATTTACGCTCTCGGTTGGGTTTTTTAGATATTTCTTAAGTAAATTTGAATTGAATAAGCACCATGTATAAACACAGAATAGTTACACCATGCTGTTCCGAAAGTAAGAGCAGTTGTTGACGTTCTTTTTTATACGTCTAAAGATGTATTTTTAAATTCGATTTTTTTTTTTGTTGTTGTTTCTTTAAAATTGGAGGGATTTTTTGGAAAAATTTGGGCACTTTCATATATTTGATTTTAATATAGGTTTTGATGGTTTCTGAGCTTTTATCAGTCAATCAGTCCTTTTATTCAAATTTTGAATTTCTTTTCACAGAAGAAAGTCACTGACATAACTTGCAAAAAAATTTGACTTCCGGATTTCATATTATTTATGAAAATAAAAGATTAAATATATCATAATCTGAAAAATAGAAAAAATAAATAAAAATTATATTGAATATATTAATAAAACTGTTTTTAGGCGAAAGATAGTTATAAGATCTTAGTTTTTTCTAAGTTTTTAATATCATTTTCCATTCTCATTATAATTATTCATATCATTTACCATTATAATGAAGCTAAACTAATCTGTATTATATTCGCATTCTCTAAATTAAAAAAAAAATAATTAAACACCTTCTTTTAATGCTTTTTATTTTTTATACGTTAATTATTGTGTCAAAGTTTTCTCATGAATACTCTCAAATTTTCACTATCATTCATGATTTTTATATGAAAATTTATAAAATATTTTCGAATGAATATTGACTTTAATTTTTCTTATTAAAACAGCTAAAATTCTATATTTCCGCATTCGGTATGTAAAAATATAAGCAGAGGGATTAAAGCATCACAACAATTTATTTCATATGTTATCGAATAACATAATGTGGACTCACTGAGTTCTCATTGTTGGAGCTGAAAGAAAAGTAGCCCTCGCTTTATTATCTTAAACATAGTACTATTGCAAGAATGTTGTTTATTGAGGAAGAAAAGCAATATTTTAATTGCCTCTTCAATGTTTCAAAAAAATTAACTCATTCGAATGTTTAGGATATCTCGTTCTCTTCTAACTTAAATTTTAAGTACTTTCTTTTAAGGAGATTTGCACATTACAGTAATCTCATGTGATGAATTTTAGAATATTTCTGTTTCTTCCTACGATGGCCTCAAAGACGATATCTAGAATAATTTTGATTGAATTACACCGCTGAAGGATATGTTTTAAGAAAGTACCAGGCGAGTTAGTAGCTCAATCAAACATCTCAAAAAGGAGGAAGGAATTCGCGAAGTGTTCGCATTTTCAGTTCCGTAACTCCTAAATTACTTAAGGTAGAAAGATAATTATAATTGCGTATAATTGCTCTAGCGTAGTGAATAAATTGAGTTTTAAAATCTTTTGTTATCCATTCACACATTAGAAAATAAAACTTTATAAGCGTTCTTGTTAATAAAATACATAGGATTACATACTATAAAATACAATAAAATACATAAAATAAATTACAATAAAATACATAAAATAAATTACAATAAAATACATACATAGGATAGCAACATAGGATTAACTTTTCTTATTCGTCGAAGAGGCGTATCCTCGATTTCGAGACCAGAGGGTTGCGGATTCAATTCCAAAGGAGGTCCATCATCTTGTATAAGATAATATGCCTAACTAAACTAAAAGAAATGTATCGATTAGCTTGCTGACAGGAATATTTATATTCATAAATTTTAATTTCATTTCATTTTTTTAAAGATGGAAAAATTTAGTAAATTTTCAAATGCTTTTAAACAAGCTAATACTTTTAAATTTTGCACACGTATTGATAATATTATACTGATATTATACATTGATAATATAATAGTTTAAAATCTTGATATTTCCAATCGATTCATTTAAGTGAATTACTTGAACAATATTTTTGCGCTTCCATACTTTACTTCTGGTTAATACTAATGAATTAATAGTTAAGTTAATAAAACTGGACGTTAATATAGCTAAACAAACTTTATAGCACACAGTTTAAATTGTTTCTAAAGGGTATTTTTATCTAATTTATTTGAAATTCAATGAAAAGGCAACGAAAACATTTCGTTAATTTTTTCTATGGTCACCTGACTTTGAACTAAATAACTTACATTAAATAATATTAAAATTTTTAGTTCTGAAATTCAGGAATTTTTATCCATGAAGAGTTAAAGGTAATTTTCTATATGAACCTTTTTTTTTAATCAAATGTTTACAGTAACTCACAAATTATGAACTGACTCATGGATGATGACTATTTATAAAACCTAATATTGGTTAGAAAACATATTTTTTCCTGCATCTTGATTTTTTTTAAATCCTAATTTTTTGACTAAACTGTCACATGCAAGCAATATTATTAGTGTCATCAGGTTGGAAGACATTGGAACGTCCTTTTAATCATTCGAGGCGTCATGGGAAGGGGTCGATAATCCTCTCGTCTTTTAATGGGCGCTGTTTGATGGACCGCTAATATGGCGCTAATTATATAAGGGAGCCATCTAATCGTTCTTCGCTACGAACATGATGAGGAACCAAGGAGACTTGTTTTGCAAATGGTGCCTCAGTTTCATTATGACGTCTCGAGTCATTACAGAGAGCGAATGCGGAGGATTAGATTGGAATGAAATAGATCTAGCACATTAACAAATCGTTTAGAAGATACAAGAAGACTCATAGGGGTGGTTTAGTGAATGGTTTGACCTTGAGTTACAATCAGAAAACAGTAGGCGACCTTCATTTTGTTCTTGAAAACGCATGAATCATTAGATGCTTAGCCTCTTAAATGTTTGCTTTTCCTACTAATTAATTAGATGGCACTTTCTGTTTTAGGAATATGCAGTCCTACTGATTCAACTAAAATACATGGATTTATGCATAACTTTTTATTCAATTATGGTGTCTTTTGATTATATAATTTTAGTTTATAAGTTTAAGAAACGATAGTTCAATCCCCGTATGACTCACGTATCAAGAAATTAAACTTAAGAAGAGTTGAATTCCTTTTATTCATGTCTAAATATAGAATTTCAGTTATTGTAAATCATAAATAATAACAATATTTCCAACTTTGTTCAATTTTAAAAAAATGGTTTGACTAACTAATTGTACAAAGGATCAAAATATGATAAATATTCCTGTCCTAAGTATACAATTTAAGTTGTTGCAAATTAGGTATTGTTACGAACCTGTGAAACGGCTTTCCAGCATAGTGGGTTCCATATTAGGTCCCAGAGCTTGACGACGAATTTGGCGACTTTGGCGCCAAAATAGATTATACCCGAAACATCGAGAATTTTCCCGATCCGTCCAGTAGGAACGGGGATACACCTCGAACGTTCCTGATTGGTTGAGAGACTTCTAGCCCCGCCTCCTAAGACCTAAAAAAGGAGCTGCAGCTGCCGGGGAGCCGAAGGTGAATTGAGTCGTGGACCAAAGGAGTCGAAGAGTAGTCGGAATCGACAGAAAGAACTGACCTTCCACAGATTAGCGGAGCAGCGACGGAGTCAAATGAGTGCTGAATTAAGTTGTGCGCTACGGTCTGTATTAGAGTCTGTTGTCTGCACGTCTCGGCTGAAGATAATTGTGTGCTGTATATATTTGTCGTCTTTGTGTTGTCCTGTGTGTCTTCGTGTAAGTAAACGTCGTTGTTTCATTTTCTACTGCCGCCTGCTGATTGAGTGTTCTCCACACCATATAACTCCCACTATCCAAACGAACCCCGGTAATTTCGTAACAGTATCATAAATAATACTAATATGCCCTAATTTGTTAAATTAAATTTAAAACTCTTTAAAAATAGTTAAATTTTAAAATTTTGGTTAATGGTTTGACCTTGAGTTGCTATCAGAGAACAATAGACGACCTACGAAATAACATCGTCTTATCTTTATTTATCTTCTTGCAGCAGAATTTCTCTTTAAAATATGCGAAATAATATAAAAAAGCTGAAATTCATGCTTAGTTCACATACGCTCATTTATTTATTTGGGAATGCGTAATTCAATAAATCTCTAAATTGCTTTATAAAAGCATATGCATAGTGAAAGTACTACAATATTGGGGAAAAAAGTCGCTCTTAACAACAAAAAATATTTAAAAATTCCTTATTATTCATTTCTAATAATAAATGCAGAGTGTCCATTACGTATTAAGTTATTTTCAGAAGCATTAGATTTACAGCAGCTAAACCTGAATGTAAAGTACAATTTAAATGGTAAGAATTACTTTCAGAGAAAGTAAGGTCTTGTTTCCACTAAATTGTAAAATAATAGCAATGGTTAACAGGGTAAGAATTTGTTTCCTGATGGAAATGAGGAGATTAGGAGAATTCTAACTGCGATGTTTATCCTAATTTTAGGAAAGTTTTGTATAATACTTTGCTTTCTAATAATGTAAATTAAGTACTAGTGAATTAAATCGTAGAAAAGATATACTTTGTTAAGATTAATATTCTAATGTTTTGAAAATGTAAACGATTAAATTCATGACATTAACATAAAGGGGTTTTGAGAAAACGGATTAACATGTGAAGAGTCTTTTTCCAGAATTTTAACTCGTAAAATTACATTTATTAAGCTGAATCGCAAATGCAAAGGAAATAATTGTGCGACAACATCATAAAATATTATTCAATGCTTTTAGGCTGAATTCTTTTCTTCGGCGTTTTTTCTTTCTTTTTTCCTTTTTCCTTTTATTATTGCAGTTCTTATTTTGTTAATATGGATAGCAACATACCCTTCAAAGTAAGCCAAAGTAAAATGATTAAAAATAAATTACATTTCATAATATTACAACATAAGTTTTGATAGCTATAACTTATATTACTAAATCATAAACTCTACTTTCTCTTCAAGTTGCTTTAGAGTGTTTTACCCACAGTTTTCTAAATTTGATAAAAAATTTCAAATTCCCATGGCAACAACTATTTCTCACTTTCAAAACTAATTAACAAAAATTATATTCCTAATTTTACCTAAATTACTATTTACCAATATTCTACTCCTAATATTTACTTTTATACCATTAAAATATTTTTGCGAAATTTTATAAACCAGTTCGTGGTTTATTGTTTATTCACAGCAATTTTTTGACAATCATTAAAACTTCTGAATCTCTTTTACGTTTAACTAATGAAAAAGCAAATTTTTATCTACATGAAAGAATAGAAGTCCTATCGAATAGAAGTCCTGGAAATATTCAAAGCTGCGGAGCAGAATCGTTAAATTATAACAGAAGTCATTATGCCAAATTGACTCAAACCCTAACCGATCGGCAATTTAAGATTTAAATGAGAATTTTGATTCTAATATTTAGGAAAGGAGCGAAGTTCTAATCCTCTTACATAAAAGTCAGTACAAAAAGTAAAATCATGTTGGAATGGTATTTGATTTTAAAAAATATTTAGTTGAAATATAAAAACTAGTCTTAAATCTATATATATTCCTTCCAGCCAATATAGGGTTTATCATCTTTTTTGGAATAAAATTATGACATTGTGTTTCTTATATCTTTATAAAAGATGTTCCACAAAATGAAACTTTTCTTACTTTTTGTGATTGTTACATGTTTGTACGGCGTTGCATTTTTATTAACATAGCAAAAAATATTATAATCGCATTAACAATGAAAGAAGAATATTTACACATATAAAGGGAAAAAATGCTCATTATAAAGGAAACAATGTAATATGAAGGTTCTTAGTCTTATCATCTCTGTCATTTATCTCTTCTTTTGATTAGTTAAATTAACAACACCAGTTTCTTCAATATTTCTAGAATTCTTTATTTGAAGTTAGCATAAAATGGGTGCATAATTTTGGAAACAATGCTAAATACATACTTTACATCGATGGAATTGAACCGACAATCATGAAACTGAAATATTTTTGCACATCAATACGTGAAGGAAATGTAACTGTTGATTATAAAATGTGTTTATGATAACTCCTAACTCCCACACTATGAATGTAAAAACATGCAGTATATACTTAAAAGTATTCAGATACTTTCGGAATCACTATATTTTTGAAAGATGCTATCTACCTTTGAACTTCTGCCTTATAAAGAATATGAATAAATTCTTGTTCTTAAGTGAAAAATTGGTGACCAGGCCACAGACAGAAGAATTGAATTGAACACAACACTATATGCTGAACTCTGATCAAATAAGTTCAATTCTTGAACATCTTTGAAATGAATGGGAACGTCGAATGCAACACAATGCTTAACATTCATTGCAGAAATTAGCAGTTTCCTTTACGAGAATGGAGTGCAATTCCTAAAAATTATTTAAAAACTGATTTCTTTTCTCATAGGGTATTTAAAATTTTGCGGTAAAAATAGGCATAGGATAAACGAAGCATAAAGGTATCCTGTAAGTGTTTTTTGCTTCCTTATCAGATTACATAATTATGTTGTTCTTTATCAAGTTATTACAATACAAATTTTTATCTTAAAAATGAATAAGGTAGTGCATATCGCTATTATTTATAATACCTAATTTGCAATTATTTAAATTGTATACTTAATTTATAAAAACAGGAATAAATGACATATTTCGAATCTTTGTACAATTAAATACAATTTGTACAAAGATTCAAAATTCAAATAACAATTTGCAAAAAATACTACATCCTTTAACTTCCATTTCATTCTTTCATTAAATTCCACCCAGGTGAATCAGTTTATCACTTTGGTCTTAGAATATTAATTAACCAATTTAACTTCGCTTAGAGTACAAGTAAAAATTATTTCGTTGCGATACCAATATCTTTTTTTAACCTAAACTATATTCAATTAGAGTATTTATAGCAATTGCCATTTAAATGGAGATTCAAAATTATGAAAGAAGAAATATGCCATATTTATCACGTGCACAGTTAAAATTATTTACTAGAAATATTCACATTTTCTTGAAAATTCAAAATGTATACTCCAAATTTTTATATAATGCTATATTTGCTTCTTTCCATGTATTTTATTTATATAATTTGGTTAAAAGGTGTATTTTATAAGCAAAATTAAATTAAAAGTCTGGGGAGTTTTTTAAGGCCTTTATCGTAATGTCTTAAACCTAGGAGGTATTTTTACATAATTGCATATAAATAATGTGCACAGGCAAATAAAACTATTTTTGGAATCTCAAGTCTTAACAGCTTTGAGATCAAATCATCATCTTCATCGTGAATTTCTGGCCTTTCTCTATATGCCCTTTGACTCATATCTTCAATGAAAAGAATGAGTTCAAGCATACTCTTTACATGATTGAAGAGCAATTCTCATGAAATTGGAGAAAAAGTATATATAACTGTACGTGTCCTAAAATAAATAAAAAAAATATATTAAAATAATAAAAAATTATCACTGCAGTAAAAGTCTCATATTTTTATGTTCCATCACTAATTTTAGTTGAGACATTAAAATTAGCATTCACTTCAGCATTTTTTCTTCCTTATATCAATTTAACAAAACCTTGTGTATTTAAATCTACAATCCGTCAATTCTTGTTGCATATATTGAATATATTTTTTAGCATGAACTTGTTAGTTTTATGCTTGAAAAAAATATTTTGAAATAATTCAATACATTTAATGAAAACATGTCTTCAAAATAAAACGGCTTTATATTATACTTTTAAACAATTTTATTAAATTTGTTTCGTTTTTGAGTGAAAACAGATGTAATCAATTTTTCATTTATTTCTTGATATGTTTCAATTTTGAATTTTTGTGCTCGTGCACATTTTTGACGACAGTTTGGAATTTCAACATTTCAACAACAACAACAATTGAAATGAATAATCAATCAAAAGATGAAGAAAAATAAATTTTTAGGTTACAAGAGCAAGATTGGAGACAATGTGTGTTAAAATATTACACTATCAATAAATAAAAATTATAAATTAAAGATAAAATGATAAAAAGAAATTTAAGATATAGGTTCATTTTGTGCAATACTGAAATAGTATTTTAATCAATTTTATATTTTATTTTATTTTGTTAATTAAAATAATCTTAAGATCATTTTCATCATATTATCATACTCTTTGTGATTTAACTAATATTCTTCGTGCTTTCCTTTATACTTCCCAGATAAAATTATTAACTGAAGATTGGTTTTAAAACTATTTAACAAGAACTGAGTGTAAAAATTTTTTTATTAAAACTGATAGTCAACCTTTCATAATATTCATCTGTGTGAGAAAAAAATGAACGATCCCATAAATATTGTCAGAGAGGAAATTCAATTTTAGAAAACAGTTTGGCTTATTACAAAACGTAAAGAAAGAAAAAAAATCATTCAAAAATTTACTTCAAAAATGAATATCCTAATAGAATATATTCAAAAGAACTAAAGCATTTGCTTTAATTTATACATCATATAGAAGTTTATGGAACTTTTTGAAATGAATATTTTTTCGCAATTTAGCCAAAAGGTTTTTATAAATAAAGAAAAAACAACAAAATAAAATAGAAGAAAACTTTGTGCATATGCATCTAATTTCGCAATTACAAAGTAAAGAAAGGAAATTGTTAGTTTAACCTCATTTTCTTTAAATGTATCATTATAATAAAAGAATACAAACTTAATAATTTATAGTAAATTAATTTTAATAGAAAACCATACTTAAGAAATATCTACCTTTTGCCTTTATATGAATTACCATAATAATTCATATAAAAGCAAAATATGGAATTCCCAGCTTGTAATTACAATTAAAGCAACGTAAATATGTCTTATTTTCAATTTAACTAATCATTTGTTTAAAACTACAGCACATCTTTGAAAACAGCTCATTTATTCAGAATCTTCAAAAGGTATATTAAACCTCAAAAATACTGTTTATTATTTTTTTTAATTCTAAAAACTGCCTTTCACCATATTTTGAATTTTTTTTAAAAAAATAAGAAACATGCGTTGAACCTTCTTCATATAGCTAGCAATTCATTTCTATTTAAATTAAGGACTAGGTGACATATTTTTGACATGAACTATCCATTACCAGAGAGGAATATACAAATTTTATTCTTGTTTTTCTGTTACAATTATATTTCTAACCAGGCACAGAAAAATTTGCTCGAAAACAATATTTATCAATTAAGTGAAATAATTATGTTTTCGTAAATGAGTAATGATGTTTTTCTTTTGATGTGAAAGGATAGAGTTCCAAAAAAGCAAAAGTTTGAGAAAAATATTCTGCATTCTTTTGGAATAGAAAGAATTCTAAATATCAACCAAAAATTCTAGTAAATAACGAATAAGCTGTACTGAAAAAATTTTGAAGTATTCTTTTTGACGATCACCATATTGAATTAATTACTTCATTAAATTAAATTAAATTGTTTTAGTAAGGTGAATTTACCCAAATATTTTATTAATTATTAATTAATTTTAATTTCATTTTAATAAGGAATTTTTTTCTCTTTAAAATAAAGTTTTTATATTTCGAAAACATGAATAATGGTATTAATAATTTAATTGCAGGGAACGAACCATTTTCATTCTTAAAAAAGGACATTCCTATTGTAAAGCAATTTTCTATTGTTGTTGTTTATGTTTGTCGTGAAATGTAAAAGCACAGATTTAAAAGATTTTTTTAACTTAAAAATGTAATATTATATAATAACAGGAGGCTCCCTAATCTCCTTAAAAGTTACAGTCAATAATTTTCTGCCAAGACCTCTTCAGATTTCTTCTTTAAATGAAAAATTATTTAAAGGTGCAAAAAATGATATTAGTTGATTAATACTTCAATACTGTGTAAAATTATATCTGGTTACTATCTATAGATAAGAGAGGGAATTTTTTTATGAATTTATCTTTTTTTTTCCTTAAATCTAAGATTACAAAATGTAGTTAAATATTGAAATTATAAATGCAACACGCGTTTTCTTCAGTTCTATTTGACACAAAATGTTTTTGAAATGCTTGCGTAACAATGTTAATATGAAATTAATTCATAGATATTTCATGACTTCGTTAGTTAGAATTTTATGTTATTTCTCTGATGAGGGTTTCTTTTTTTATGTATAAACATTTTCAAGCTGTATCAGTGTATCTTTCGTATCAATATGATCCGATACTGTTTTCTCTTTTTTTCCTAATTGTGTTTAAAATATTGCACTGTCTTTTATAAATTCAACTAGAATTCTTAAAATCTTCCTTTTAAATATTCAAGAAACCAATTTCTCAGTTAAAAGAATGGCACTGATATACTTTTGCCTGTTCAAAACATTTGGAGAAAATCACATGATATTCGTACAAAAGACTTTTTATCAGTGTAAAAATGTTACAATTGACGAAAACTTATTTCTTTTCGTAGCCATAGAACAGTGTATTGGAAAATAAATTATCTAAATTAGAAATGCGAATCGAGCTGTAAGCTATTTAATATATACACTTAGAGAGTATATTACTACATGTGATAACATCATTTTTTACAAACTACGCCTACTTCTTTCAGAAATAAAATATTATTATGCTTGTTACTGTAAAAAAATAAAATAAAACTTCTTGAACAATTGACTATAAAAAAATACACAACTCAAATTTTAAATTTACAAATGATACATCTGCTATGCATTGCATTAATAAAAAAACTACAAGAACGACACTCTAATTAACATAAAATATTTTTTTAAATAAATCAATTAATTGCACAACATTTAGAATATCAGAATCCTAAATATTATTGTATTGCAAACGGTGAATTTAAAAGGATTGTGGATACTCTTGCTCAACTTTGGAATGCATATACTAGTAAAAGGAAGACAAATCGTTGACCTAACATTATATTTTGTAACACTTCTTTTAGTAGTTTTGCTTCCAATTTATCGATTCTCTGACATCAATAAATACCAAAAAGATTTTTTTAAATTGATCAAGAGGCATTTTTTAGAAAAATTAGATAAGTAAAAAAAAAGTTCGGCTAAGACAATATCTCCCTAAAAGTGAAGTTTAGCGTAATACATTAAAAAGATTATAAAGTAAAGGATAAAATGATTTGCAATTAACTTTCACCGTTAATTTATAATTGAGTAATAAACGAAAGCATTTAAGGTATATCCAACTTATTGTACTAAATTTACTTAATACATAATAATGTATTAAATAAATTTAGTACAATAATTATTAAAATACCAAACAGAAAATATAAAGAGATAAGATTTTAAAAAAAAACATACAAAAACATTATCTTTAGATATTTATTTTATTTTTTTTTAATAAATATTATTTCTTTTATTGAAAAAATTTTTATTTACCTCAAAAAATAACATATTTTTTTAAAACAGAGAGAACATAATTTCCTAAGTCAGCATTGAATGTTCGGGGTCATTTTAGCCAGAAAATTACATCCTTATAGTAAATACAAAAGGATTGAAACTGAACCAATTTTCAAAAAATATGAAACGTATATATGTGATTTCAAATACGCCGAAAACCATCAGTTTCTTACAAAATGTAACACATTTAGGTTAATATTTTTAAATGCATATGCAGAGGAGATATCATGCAATCATAATAGAATCAGGAATTCGAATTTTTCCTATACCAGAAGAATTATTTTTTATTTTCTTGTTTTTACGAAATACATGAAAAGAAAGTATTGTAATCGTGAAAAAAAGTTATCGATTAGGCGTTCTATCTCATTTATAACTGAATTTCTTCCCTTGCATATTTTATTAATTCTTAAGAGTTGATTAAAAATATTTTTGCAGATTTTATATTAAATTAGAATTTTAAAAAATATCATTAGACATTTACATCTAATAGGAGGGATGGTCAAAAGGAATTACATAATACGATTCTATGCAATTTGAGTCAATAAATGTTCTGATGAATGACGAATTTTATATTTTTATACTGACCCTTAATCATATTTAGTAAAATATTATTGATAGATTAGCATTTTAAATATAAAGAAAGATCCGAGTCTAAATCTGAGTGAATTATGAAAGTTTGTATATTACTATCGTATAAAAACAATTTTAAACCACATCATTCACAATCTCAAAAAGACACACCAATAAGTTCCCAGAATTTCCCCCAAGGTTGATGGGACTAAATTTATTATATTGTATATTGTCTTAAAATAGTTATAATCCAAAGTTCATAACTCTATCAGATTTGGTAACAGAAGATAAAAAACATTTTTGGATTTAAAAATTGAAGCTTCAAGAATACTCAAATGAATATGTTTCCTTTGTCCATAGGACTATGTAAAATTTAGATTTCATAATGTTAGAGGTATATTTATTCCTGAAACAAAATAAAATATCATTATTTTTACTATTTACATCTCTGAAAATAAAACTGAAAACTGAAATGTTTTGATCTGAGATTTTTTTTGTTGTTTAATTCTTGAGATATTACATAAATTATAAGAAAAATATTCTGTAATTCACATGGGATTTCAGTTCTGAACAATTCTGTTATGTATTCATATTTTTCACACATACATTTAATTTCAGCAACATTTTTTGTATTAATTGAAGTTTTATCAACTGAACTGAAATTTAAAGATCAAATTTTACTTGAACTGACAGTAGATTAAATTGATACATAGAACAATGAACAAAAGGCGTGAGGTTTCTGAAATTGTATGAGATAAATGAGTATCAAAATTTGATACTTAAAAATATTTTGCTGAAGAAATTGTTACGATATTAAGTTACATAAAATATTTAATTAAAAATTTTACGTAACTTAACAGCTGATCGCCAAAGGTGGCTAGTTTATATAAACTGTAAATAAACTCGTTTATAAAATATATATAAAATGTGTAACAAACCAATATCTTATTGATTTCTTATTCTTAGGAACAATCCAATTCGTTTTTCTAACCAAGAGATGAAAAATGTGAATTCTTTACGATTCTGAAAGCACATTGACCCGTACTTCGCTAAGAGATTATGTGACTCAAAGCCTGGATTCAGAAAATAATCTCTGCAATTCAACTTCTATAAATTTTATTCTCTTCTTTCCATTTATTTTATTTTTATTTCAATTCAACGGTATTATCCACGAAAAAAGATCGTTTCGAATTATCTTAATTGCCCCTTTTTCCAATTGATTATTTTTATTCCGTTTTTGATTTTTACCTCCATCTTATTTAATAGTCTCATTCAGAACACTGGGATACTCTCGACCCAGAAGAATAATCTTCTATGTAAAAGAAGAAATTGGAATATTCTTTGGCTTCTCAAATTGTTCTTTTTTAATTCAATATTTCTGCAATTTCCCTCGTCCTTTTCTTGTTTGCTTGCATCTAAAAATTTCCGGTCTAATTTTTTTCTCTTTTCTGTTAACAACTTACTTCATTTCATTTCTTATTGAAAAATATTACTTTCATTTTCTTTTTTCATTCGTCTGATAATTATAAAGGAAATTTCTTTTGTGGTCATTAACTGGGGTTAGAGGGAATTACAGTTTCCAATGAGGTCAGCCGCGAAGGACATTACCTCTTCATCTTTTTCCCTCTCATGTCTGAGGAATTAAATTTTTTTCTCATTGAAATAAATTATTTTGGTTGATTAAATGATTTGATTTGAAATGATGTAGATGTTAAACATTCGATCTCTTGTCAGAGAAAAATTCGTTTTCCTCGAGAAATGATTCCCATCTTCTCCTTTTTGGCATGCTTATATAGCTAAGCAGTTCAAATATTTCAAATTTATTTTATTATTGCATAAGCGAAATATATGCTGAAATAATTAACTGGAGTGCTAACAAATGATTGAGAAAAATTTTTGAAATATTATTTTCATAAAACTACCCTCATGTTTATTTCGAAATTTATTTTGTAATTCATATTTTAATTTCAAAATATAGTTAGCTTCAACAAAATTTGTAACATCTTTTTTATCAGTTATTATTCAAAAATATATGTTAATTTGAAACAGACAGAAAAAGAAAAGTTTTGCACATTTTTGTTGTCAAGGATCACAAAAAAAAATTAAAAATTTTATCTCAACCCTGCTGTTTTGCTCGTATTTACTCCACGTATGTCGCGTTCCGGTTAATATGACCTGATGAAATGATTTAAACAATAGTAATGAAGTTCAAAAATAGATCTAATAGTATAAGCCCTCTATAAAAATAACAAAAAAAACACATTCGAAATAGAAACTTACCTTCATTTACAATTTGAACAGTTAATACTTGCATGAGATTTGCAAATGTGATTCTTAAAATTATAGCATAACATATTAATTTTGTTGTCATTGCTTGATGGACAGACTTTGCACCTTGCACTTTTGACACACATTCTCAGCAGATTCCAATGGTACGTTTTTCTTTCCTCTGCATTCGTTTCACTATTTTTATTAAATCCTCATTTCTTGGAAGGTGTGGCCTTGCTTCAATGTGTTGAAAAATGAGGGATTTTTCCTAGTTCTTCTAAAAATAGTTCGTTGTTTTCGTTCCTATTGAAGACCATAGAACAAATGCATTGTACGCAGAAGTATGAAAATGTTATAGAATACTATCATGGACCAGCGATTTTTTTTCTTTTTCAAGTGTATGTATTTAAAAGTTAGTCAAGAGTCCCTTTAGTTGAATTATAATCGAAGATCATTAATGGGGTTTTTTTGTCAGGTCTGTTGCTAACTTCTTTGTCATGATGAAAAGTGCTCATAAGAATAATATTCTTATTCTTTTTTGGGATGCAGTTTACAACTGTTGTGTCTTCTGTAAAATAAAATAATAAGCTGTGACCTTCTTTTTTAGCATTTTAGGAAGTTCTGATTTATTTTTTCTAACGGTGCTAAGCATAGTCATTTTCCATTTTAGAAGAAGTTGTCTTAAGTTGTAAGATGTGAAACAATTATCACCGAAATACTCATAAGTAAGATCACACACTACTCGTATTCCCTGATTTTTCACTGGCTTTGACCCTTGTTCTTTTCCAGTGTAAATTTGTGTTTTCGGTACATACGAAGTTTTACTGCCCCATAAAGACCATATTTTGATCCCATATTTAGATGGCTAACTTGCTAAATACTGTTTGAAAGACATCGGCCACGAAATCCTACTAATTGTTCATCTATAATAATATTTTCATTCAGATGATATAGTTTTGGTAGAATTTCTACCCACTTCTCCCAAATATCTCGCACTGCAGCTAACTTATCCAAATTTCTGCTTTCTTGACGAATAGAATTATTATCAAAACGAATAATTATCGATATGGTGCAAAATGTATGGAGGGATATTGTCGCACGAAACATATTTCTGCCTGTTTCTTTATTCCATAAGCTTTTTGTTGATTCTCCGTATGATATATAAACACAAGCTAACAATAATAATTCAATATATTCTTGAGCAGTTTTACTTTCAATATTTTTCCACTTTTACCATAAATCCTTTCTCCTTCAGTATTATTCATATTTATGATTTCGTTTTCGATTGTAGAAATGAATACTAACAAATGCACTTTTTACGTTTGATGTCCTTGTCGTTGCATATCTTGTGACCCCTGGAGTAGTTTTTATAATATTAGCAGCGGTTCATTGAGAAGAATGTGGCAGCGGATCCAACTTCCACTTTATTTCACGATTCTTGAACTGAATACTCCCTTTATAGTTCATTTGTTGAATACCAGTTTCAAAATCGTTGTCAGAACTTTCACTCTGAATTTCATCACTTCTATGATTTTCATACTCCAATACTTCTTCTTCGCTGTCAGAAACTTCTATTAGTTTAGCTGTATCAGAGTGACTCAAATTTCTGCGATTCGTCATTTTTTTCTCTCACATTCGCAGGTACAACTCTTTTACAGTGAATCATAAAGGGAAATACAGCAGAAAAAAGAAACATTGCGATAAAAGCAAATAGTTTGGTCCCCTGCTAATCATATCAACTTTTTGACCTTGCATGTGCTCTCTTGTCATGTGACCAAATACATGCGTCAATGAAACTGGTTTCGAAAACAAAAAAATTAGAAAAATTATTGTTATTATTTCCGTTTGAGATAAACTAAAATGAACATGTATGAGTAAATATAAATGACTGATCTAAACGATACATTAGGTAAAAAATTGAAAAATATTCCTTCGAAATACCAATAAACATAAATCCTTCTAGGAGTACATATTTATATTATTTACCGATAATGTCAAGAAGTTTCATGAAAATATCCCTGTATTATATTTTTTATGAACGTATAAGTTTTATTTTGGGTCATATAGACCCGAACAGAACAGCAGGGTTAAACATATCAGGAATTCAATCTTGGAATTTCATAAAATGTTTTTTATTTTAAATAATTTGTCAATATTTATGATAACTTTTTTATATCAAGTATAATGTGGATGGAAAAAACGCTAATCATAAATTTACATGAGCATTTGAAGTCCGATGATATGAATAAAAGGAAAGGTTGTTTTGGTACGAATTATAAAATAACTTTTACCTGTGTGAGTTATATACAAAAAGACTATATAAACATATGTTTTAATTTTAAATGAATTTATATAAAAATTTAGAGCTTTAAAATGCATTTTAAATTCATGATTTTTTTAACACTTTTAAGGAATTTTGATTTTTTTTAAATTTATATTGCTCATTACTGCTAATTTATATTTTTATCTTGTTCATGCATTGTTAGTTTTTTTCTCAAATTCGCAGAAGATCTAATGTCAAAGCACAACAAACCAAATTTAATAAGATCATCTTTAATCTTAAAAAATGCTGTTTTTTTAGTATATAAATTAACCATGAATAGAATACCAACAATATTCATTTTAGTTGATGATATATTACAACTGTCTACCAAATAATCTGTTCCGAAATCATGCATCAAAAATCGAAATCATACTAGCAAAAGACGTGGATTAAGTTAACCCGACTGTTGTCAATATAAGTTATCAAAGTGGAAACTGATGACACACATGCAGACTGTTGTCAAAGTTGAACTGAACAACACTTACAGAATGTTGTCAAAGCAAAAGTGGATGATGCAATCTGGTCACTTACCAGATTGTAGTCAAGTAATGGATATTTGTTGGTGGGAACTTTATTTATGCAATCGACTTGATATTCAAGGGAATTATCATTTTGTTATCTAAAAGGATGAAACAATAAAACCTAAGTTCAATCTAAACGAATTAAACGTTTGAACATATTACATATCAAGGAATATATTTCACCCTTCTCAATTATCAATCAAATACCCAACCAGCATACTCTATCGATCATATTAGCACTTAAATTATGAACACAGCTGAAGGGCTCAAAGTAAACAAAAATCCATTGTGCATTTAACGAAATCCACAATCCATACACAGTTGTGGTAAGACTCTGATTTAAAGGGTTTCTTAATTATTATATTTAAAATTTAAGATATTTTTAGCATTTTATTAAAACATTTTAGCAATGAAAAGAAAATAACTGATGCTAAAGATATTCTTTATTTTATAGAAACATCCTTTATATAAATTAGTGATGAAAATATTTTTTGAAACGATCGAACAAGAATCAGCAGAATTTGATGAAATTATGGAAAAGTACTCACTAGCTGCGAATGAAGAACTTTTGTTCCTTTAAAAAGCGGTTAAAATAGAAAAAAAATAATGTTTGAAGATGATTTAAATCCACAGTATCGTATTTTGAAGCGCTAAGAGACACTTCATTAACTCAACATCTGAATATGTTCTTTGAAGTGATTACGAGGGATTACAGAGCAGCAGAAAAACCTCTTTCGTTGCCACTAATTGTTTTCCAATACTTCAGTAATAACTTTGATTATAAAGCCTCACAAATATTTTAAACATCCGTCGGTAAAATTCAAAACCGTAATTACGTGCTTCAGGATAGAAAAGTATTCAAGATTAATTTACTGAGAAAATTACTTCGGAAAATATTTTTGAGGTAATTTCCGAATTTAAACCAATGGTAGACTTTTGTTTCAAAGAGAATAAACTAAAATTGAACTTTCTTTTGTTTTATGAAACTAAATCCCTTTTGTGAAAAATACATGCGAGAAAAGCAATTTATTATAGTGTGATCCATTTTTGAAAATTAAATTTTCATATTTTCTTAAGAGCACATTTCGTTTCGTAATTCTGCCTAGATTATTTTCTACAAGATTAGAAACATGCTTATTCTATCATGTTTCTTCGAAAAGATTTATTTACGGTATTGAAAAACTCTGAAGTAAATGATGAAATTAAAAGCATTATCTTTTTTATATATATATTACGAATATGAACATAAATTTTAATTCTCAAATGACTAAAATATAAAAGAAATATATAGTTTTTAATTTCTTTATAATTAGTGTAGTTAATGCTTCACTTAATGCAACAAAGTTATAAGAAGATGGATACTAGTTAAAATTTATGGGTTTTTTTTTCTTCCAATCCTTTTCTTCTGGTTACATTTATAAATATCTACAAAAAGAGTTTTTGATTGTTTTCAAACACAAATTTGGCAATTTACCAGTTCACTGCGTACTTCAATGAGTGAAGATGTACTGATTTATTCAAATTATTCTTTACAAAAATATGTATTTTAAATTTAATTCCATTTTACTGAGTGTTTGATTCTGGTTCACACAGTCATGCATCGTTACCTCTCTGAAGCAGTCATCCTCTGATAACATCACAAAGAGCTCCAATGAATTTTTTTGCTGCAGCAAGATTTTTTCTAACCAAACTTAGAATGGATTTTATTGGCTAAGTGCTAAAACAAAGTTAAATCTCTTCCTGAATTGAATGTGAAGGAAAAGTTAACTTACTTCTTGTTGTGCTTGTAATGCTTCTACTTCTTGTTAATTATTTAACTCTTCTCGGAAAGGCCCACTTGTCAGAAATTCGAGAATAAATTTTAATTCCTTTTGAAATTCTTTTAAAGTCACTGGATTCTCATAATTGTAATTAAATCCTCATACAGCTGAATATAAATAAGCCTGTGTTAGCTTCAAAAACTTCTTCAAGCTCTAATGTCATTTAAACGTAGAAAATGATCTAAATGTAAAGGAAATGCATCGATCAACTCTTAAGAACCATTGTGTGGTTATTAAAGAAGCTCTTTAAAAGCCTCTCAAGATTGCTAATCGAATGCCAAGTAAAAAAATTTACAAACTTTTCAATGCAATTTTTGGTTGCAACTGTCTTAATAAATAAATTATGCCATTCGTTTAAAATATAATGTCTCTTAGGAATAAAAAAAAGGCGAAAATCAAGGAAAAGAGCATTGATGAAATTTAATCTTACAAATAAATAAAATATATGAGCAGTTTAAATTCATTAGCTCTTATATTTTTAAATTTCTAAATATCCTTTATAATAAAATTATATTACTTTTCGGTTAAAAAACTCACTTGCAGTTATGATACAAAAATGATAGACTTTGAAAAGATATGAGAATGTCTGAAGTGAAAATTCTCACAAAAATTCTTTTGCAAATGATTTTCTGTATCAAGTAAAAGTATCTGTAAATATAATTAATTACGAAATATTATCTGTTGCTTAAATATATTATTTGTAAACTTTAAGAATTGGCAGGCATACAAAAAAAATATGGGACCTGAAAAAGAAAGGCAGAATGCTATAGAAGACTCCTTGTCAATGAATTAAGTAAGTCAATCATCTAACTCTCCAACCCGCCACGAAGGCACACGGATTCAAACCATAAAAACTGAATGACCGGACCGCCGCAACAGCAACATTGGAGGGAACTGTGGTTGAGTCCTAAGAGCTGTCACCGGCCACGGTACAACCCTCCCCGAAGGAAGTACGTCCCGTCATCGATGGGAGGAGTCAGATCCCCCGCCTATTAGTGTACCCCCCAGGATGGCGAGATCCAACCACCATGCCGGAAGCATCTCATCCTCATTTTGAGAATGAGATGCTTCCCGGAATGCTGGATGCCCGGGGGTTCAATGAATTAAGTAAAATACAAGAATATACTAAATAAAGTGTACAGAATTATAAGAATACAATTTTTTTGTTGCCAGACATGAATATTAACAATACAGATACAATAATGTCAAGTAAAATACAGTATCAGTAAGTATTTTAATACAGTATCAGTAAGAATATGCAGTCTGAAGCGATATGCGCTTAGCATTCTGTTGAATTTTGTGTTTAAAATTTTTGGTATCAAATTTATCCTCTACATTTTATTTGATTTCTTTTTCTTTTGTTGAATTCACTAGTGGAAAAAATATTCTGTAGCTCATAACTTCCATGCATATATGTGAGCTTGCGATCTCATGTTTTAATACAAAAATGTCTTGTTTTACCTTACCTTCTAATGCCTTACCAATTCTATAAGCTTATAAAGTACCTTTTGTGTCACACTATACATGATTAATAAATTTATACAAACACCATATTAATATATTTCTTCAAACATCATGATTAATATATTTATTTAAATATCAAAATAATATATTTATTCAAATTTTCCCAATGCCTGAATGTGTTTCTTCTATTATCTTGGGAAATATAATTGTTTATTTCCATTGCTTTATTTTTTTCTCTTTTCAAATAAAAAAAATGATGTCCTGAAAATAAACTTCATTAAAATTAATTAATGAGGGATAAATATAAAAAATGATTCAAACAGAAAAGTAATCTTTAATAAGATTCGTCAATACAAGGAACATAATATGGAAGATCGCATAAACATAACCAAAAGAATTTCAGAAGTTGATACTAATTAGTTTTATTAAACTGAGCGACTAATAAAAATCTTTGAATAAGTTATTTAAGTCAAAACATTGCATTTCCAACTTTCAAATACAATGAAAACATCGTAAATTTATTTACTTTTAATTTAACTAATCATCAGCTAGAAAATATCATTTCTTCCTTTAAATCCTTTGACTTAAGGAAAATCTCTAAATCCTACATTTAATTTGTTTTATTATTTCCAAAAATGTCGGTTAACTACCTTCATTATTTCCTTTTGAAGGCCTAAAAATTTGTCTTCAGCCTTTATGATATAATTAGCGGTTAGTTTCCATTTAAATTAAAATCTATATTTTCTGCATGCAATGTTTATAAGGCAACACGGACAATCCATTAGTAAAGAGATAAATGCGAGCTCCTTCTTTTTTAACTCGGTTTTCTAGTAAGCTCTAATCAGCTACTTGGGAATCTGCTCGAAAGCAATATTTATCAATTAAGAGAAATAATTGGATTCTCCAAATGAATAATGATGTTTCTTCTGATGTGAAAGAATAAAGCTCTTGTAAAATCAAGTGTTTAAGGAAAAAAATTACTGGCATGCGCCTGAATTAGAAGCAGCTTTAAATAACTCAAACGCGATGATATTGAATGTGTTAGTGCTCTTAGCATGAGTTCGAAATTTTCTCATTGCCAGGGTAAGCTGCATTGAATTAATTACTTCATTAGATAGAACTCAGTTGTCTAGCAAGGTGAATTTGTGCAGCTTCTGATGCAATTATTCCTATTGCAGTAGGAAAAAAATATTTTAATTTCTGTTTTAAGAAATTCTATTCTACTCATCAATTAATTATTTAACAATTTAAAAAGTTTTAGCATGATTTTTGTAAGAATTTGTATTTAAATATGGTTATATTTTATAGTCGATGATAATAATAGTTTACCTAAATGGTACATTCTCTTTCCTTTGATTAAATTAAAACAATCTTTGCATTAAAGATACATGAATGGAATCAATAGCTACGATTATCCCATGCTGTATATGAATGCATTGCATTGAAACGGAAATCTTTTCATACCTTTCAAATTTTAGTTTATATTTTACAGAGTAACTAGAAATTTATATTCTAAAAAAAAAAAAAAAAAAAAAAAAAAAATTCAAGCAGCCAAATAACCCCGGAATAATGAGTTACATAAAAACATGACATGTACAGGATGGTTATAATTAAAGTTACCCTGTTTAGACCTACGCAGTTTTTGCTCTAGTGGAAGGATGTCGCAGAGACTTGTATTTAGGTTGTATGGATCATGGGGAAAAGAAATCTACAATAAAAAAAATTAGTTCAAATCTCGGCCGATAGATGGCGGCTTTCATGTACGATAAAGGCCGTTATGCAAATTTAGAGTAATTAAAAAAGCCAGTACTCACTGCCGCAAAATCATTCCTCGCCATGTCGTTAGAGAAGAAAGGAAGAATTTTACTGATAAAGTTGTTTTATCAGAACAGCATAATTTGTCAGCTGCACTGCGAGAATATCGGCTCTTGAAAGACTTCGGAAAGGGCCTATGTCCAGGCAGGCTTTCAAAGAGATGATTATTAAATTTGAAGAGACTGGAGAGTTGGGTGTGGTACAAGGAAGAGAACGGAAACGGATTTCAAATGAAACTGCGGAAGATGTCGCGCTTGCCGTGTCGAAAGAGCGTCTGATTCGCAATATTCTTCATCAAGTGCTCAAGCGGTGACACGTGATTTGTCCCTCCCTTGGTCTACAGTACGAAAAGTTCTTTGACCCATTGTGGTATCCATACACATCCATCACGTGCAAGCGCTGAATCCTGCAGACCCGGAGAAATCAATTTGCTAGAATTTTTTAGCCAGAATAACCGTTGACAATTCATTGTCTTGGAACATTTTGTGGTCAGACGAGGCTCATTTTACCCTAGGCGGAGCAGTTAATACTCAGAACTGTCGCATATGGAGTACTGCAAGTCCTAATGATGTGCATGAACAGTCTCTACATCCCAATTACATTACTGTATGGTGTGGTTTTATTGCTGATCTCATTCTTGGTCCCTTTTTTTTAAATTTTTTTGAGGAGAACACACCTTATGGTCTTCAAAGGTGTTCCGTTACCACGACCTTCTTCAGCAGCAAGTCGTTCTTGCGTTACAAGAACGAGAATGTTTAGGGACTACTGTCTTCATGCAAGTGGTGCACCACCTCACATTGCTCGCCCAATGACGGCATTGCTTCGTGCCCATTTTGAAGATCAATGGGTAATTTCAAGAAGTTTCACAACTGCCTGGCCTCCGCATTTTCCGGACTTGAAACCCTGTGATATCTGGTTATGGGGATTCCTGAAAGATCGTGTCTATGGAGGAAGCATACGGACTCTGCATGAAGTGAAAGCAAGTATAACACGTCATGTTGCTGAAGTTGATCGAGAAACCCTTCGTGCCACTGTTGAACACGCCATAACACGCTTTGAACATATGCTTGACGAAAATGGAATGCACATTGAACATATATTGCAATTAAATAAAGTTTTTAAGTTCCAAATTGTGTTTTTTGGGTTTTTTTTTTTTTTTTTGAGCCGCCTTCTCACCTGACGGTAAAAATTTTAACTATTTTTTTTTATTGCAGACTTCAGTTTCCCATGATCCATATGATCCTAAGTATCAAGTTTCTTCGACATCCTTCTACTAGAGCGGATACTACGTAGGTCTAAACAGGGTAACTTTAATTATAACCATCCTGCAGATTAATTTTTTATATACAGGTGTGCCATTATTATTGGTAAAAATTTTATGGAGAGGTACAGCAGATCAATAAGATAGAGAACTGCATAGCAACCCATGACCGGAAACATCATAGTATGCTGCTAGATGGCGCTGTTCACGAGACTGCTAGGGAGGAAATATCTGCTTTTTGCAGTCATTTGAGCTACAACGCCTTGAAAAGAGTATAAAACGTAATGTTATTAAGAAACTCGTAAGCATTCTCTTAGTGTACGGATTGGTTAATCGCAATGCACGAGTGGCTCAAAGACTGTATCGAGGGCGCTTTCCAGAGAGAGATATGCAAGATCATTGGATATTTCGTTCTTCACAATATGCGACATTAAGCGGTAATAGCCATATTGAAGTCTAGCCTCGAGTGTCTTATTCGCAATTCATGGAACAAAATGTCTTGAACTATAAACGAATCCAAGAACCAGTATATGACCCATGCTGCTTCTGTAGAGAGGAATCGTGTACATGATCTTGCTGCTGACGTAGGAAGATCTCAGAATCGAGTAGATTGCGTTTTTCAAAAGGAAGTCTTACATACATATTGATTCCAAAGAGTATAACCATTGTTACTCAGAGATCATCCTGTACGTATGCGTTTCGCTTAATGGTATTTCCACCAATCTCATTTCCCATCTGATCATTGTTTACTACTGAGCGAATTAGTATGTTTTACCAATGTAATGCGCGTTAATGGGTTCATGAGAACCCAACATCCCTTCACGCAGAATGATTGGGCTAGAGTTTGGTCTCTCGGTGACATCGCTGTCATTAGCAAATTTTCTCATCTTTTTTGAAAAGGTTTTACCAGGTTACTTCATCTTGTGCCATAAAATCTGAGATACAGTATTCAGTTTCAATATAATGGAGTGCCTTTCTATTCTGGAAAGTACATTCCGAGGCATTTGAGTGTGTCCTTTGGTCAACGAGGGACGGGACGTGGTGAATCGACTGTCTGACTTCCATGCTCTCCTGATTTAAGAAGCGAGAAGAGCAATTAAAGTCACTGTGCATGCAATATAATTTGAATCCGAAACGAATCTAATTGCAAAATTCGTCTGCATTGCTGCAGATATTCAATCAAAACCAGTTGTTTGTGATGGAATCCGCCAATCCTGTCGGTTAGCGAGTGCATCCATTGCAAGGATGAAGAATTAGAAAATTGTTTGCAACATTTTTACTTAGTATCATCTACCACCGAATAATTAATATTTATAAGCAATAAATATTTATGGTGACTTCTGCTTTGTTTTTTTATTTCTTCTGACCGAAAATATTTTCTAGGATGTTTTCGATCTTGGATGTGTACTCTGCTTCCGCTTTAAATTTATAGCAATATTTATAGGACATTATGTTGAGAAATTACATATTACCTATACTATGGTTATATTAATTAGAGATCCATTTTTTTTTCTTAGTCAGAACTTCCGTTTTATCTACTAATAAAATTCCTAAAATTCAATAGGAAAACTTATTTTAAATAGGAATAAAGGAATTTTATCTATACCAGACATTGATTACACCTCTTAAGTGAAATCATTTCTGATCCTATATTTTTAAGGAAATTAGTGTATCACAGTATACAAGAAAATTAAAAAGATAAAACCTCACTTTTTAATGCTATATACTTTATTTAATATATTCTTATTTCATTTATACACATATTGTTTGCATCAAAAATATTTTGATGAATTTACTATTTATATTTTTATTACACCTTTATACTTCAAAGCAGCTTTGGAGTTTATAAAAGAATGTTGACAAATCATTTTTGCCTATTATTTGTTTGAAAAAGCGTCACTCTCTTAGAGTTTGAATATTTTAAGTAAATTTACGGCTAACAATAGCTTTGATTAATAATAATTTATGTAGAAGAGACAACATCATTCTATTCATGAATAATCTTCTTCGCTTAAATTCTAAAGATATAAATATTGTTGTTTTTTTTCTCGAGATGTGTGTTCGAAAAATGTCATAAACTAATGATATTATTTTCTCAGTTCCGCAAATTAAGATGAAAGGCATTTTTTTTCCTTTTGAAGGCATTTAAAAAATTGGTAATAATTTATTTTCATCCAAACTGTATAGACACAAAAATATTTTTAAAAATCTTAAGAATTTTTCTTATAAAGGATTATTTCCGCTCCCTGTCAGAAGCATGATGATTGATTTCAAAAGAAAGAAAACTTTCGGAACAAAAAGTTTTATTTAAAGTTCAAAAAGCGTTATTCATAAGGCCTGATATTTTTAAAAGATTTCGGATAGGAAGTACGCATTTAAACCCTCACTTGAAAGAAATGAATTCTAAATAAATTATCACCTGATAGGAGAAGAAAAACAATTCCTCGGCACTTATATCAATTATTCAAAATCACATCATGTAATTATGTTTATCAAATTTATTAGTTTGTAAAATATAGCTAAAAATCCGTATGCTGAAAATTTTTATTAGTTTATAAATTTGTTTTATTCAAAAAATATTTTTTTAAGTTTTCGAATAATATTTTTTTATTATTCGTAAGAATTTTTTTTTTTTAAATTTTTGGACTTGGGACTAAATTAAATTTTTCGCAATATATTTCTTGTTGCATTTAATTACTGTCCTTTCATTAAAACTTTTCAATAATGCTTGAAATTAAATTATGTTTCTTTCAATACAAAGTATTAATTAGGTGTTTAGAAATGTTGCAAAATATGGAGATTTCCTGAATTTAAATACCATTGTGTATTTATGGATTGATATTTTAAAAAAGGCATATCAAAGTTTCGAAAAAAAATCAAATAATAATCACACATAAGCCCTTCTTGGAAACTCCACAAACCTCATTCCAAACATCCTCACCCCATCCCTTGGTGAAATAACAAGATCCGGATTAAACTCTCTGGGGTATTTTAGGTATCATAAGTTTCGGAAACCCCCTTTACACATTCGATCAACCCCTAACTGGAGACATGAATTTCCTTACACGATCAGAGACATGGAGTCAAAAAGACTCCATTGTTTGTTTTTTTTCCTTTTCGTCTTTTGTAAACAGCATTGGAATTTATTTTAAAAATACAATACATTCTAGAAATCATGTAGTTACCAAAAATAGTAAAAATATTAATATTAAAAATGTTAAATGTTATAATGTTAAATGCTAGAAAGATGTCATAAGAAAAACCTAAACAATCCTTTAAAGAGTATTTACTTGTGTTATATATTACGGAATGACAGTAATGTTAATAATTGTTAGAATTTAACAAACAAAAATGAAGAATACAATATTTTAGAATATTATTTTAAGAATTTTTCTGTATTTTTCATGCATTATTCAAATTTAAAAGTAGCGATGTAAAGCAGTAGGCCCGTGAAGCCGCTAAATTCCACTCTATCCAAATCACGCAAATCTGACTTCTCTTCATGTCTTTATTTTTGCTGAATGGCAGCAAATTTAAGATTTGTATATTTTGCAATCATAAGCAATATGTCGGTCGTGAAAATGTAGGTCCAGGCATCGTTTTCATTCAGATGTAGCCTTTGAAAATTGGGACGAATTCTGGGCAGCTTCAAAACAATATTGTGATGAGGCCCCCGGGAATGTGTCTTGGACCGTTTGAATCTATTTTTTTTCCTTACCCATAGAAATAATTTTCCATATCAATCCTATCGTCTTCCTCTTCTTCTGAACTTGCGTTTGAATTTTCTTCACTTTCTTCTTCACTCTCTTCTTCATGATCACTGATGGTCGTTTCCGCAACGTTAATATCAGAATCATCTTCGCATTCTTCAAACCATTGCATTAAAGTTTTATCAAAATCTGGACCAAATATTTTTTTTTCCTGAAATGTCCTGATTGAGTCTTATTCATTTCTATTTAAGCAACAATATGTTATTTTAGACAAAGGAACCGAACTCCAATGCGAAATACGTAGAAATTAGCTGAAGCATTAAATATTTATTCAAACACAGTTTCAGAAACATGAATTCAATAACTCCATAAATAACAACAGAAGCTTTGAAACAGAATAATTCAGTCAAATGCAACGGTTCATACTTAGATTTTTACTAACACACTGCTAAAGGAACGATTTGAAGGTACTGAGGAGATGTTTGTATTCAAGGACAAAAAAAACCATGACAATCAAAACTAATGCACAATGCGGAGCCATTTTGATTCCCTTTTTCAGTTACGGGTTAGGTTAATATTTCTTAATTTATCCTAATTATGAGCAGAATTTAGACAAAAAATATCTTGAAATAAACTGAAATAAAAAAAGCATTTTATTGTGAGTCATCTTTGTGGGAGTTAGCTTTATTTTCTTTCATAAAAAAAAGATATAATTTAAAAATAATTTTTGAGAAAATGGGCAAAAAAAAAATTAATTCTTTCAAAATAAACCAATTCTTATCATTTAAATCTTGCCCTATCATATCATTTAAATTTTAAATTTGTTGATTTGTGTAGTTAGTCAATCAATCATAAAAGTTTCGATCCTATTGATCTCCAGCCAGAAATAAATTTAATTATTTAAATAATAATACTTTGTTCGAGTACATGACTTTCTTCGTCAAATGAAAGTACAATATTAAATTACTCTAAAAGGAAAATACTAGAAAAAATAGCAAAGATGTCCTTTGCCTAATTGTCAATCAAGCAGCACATTGTCCTGACTATTGAAAAGGAATGATTTGAGTCAATAATTACTCGCCAGCTAACTCAAACATGAGTTTAAGTTGGCGATATGATTTAGCATAAAAATAAGACCAACATCATTGTTAAAATAAAAAAAAAAAAAAACCATTCTTCGTGTAAGTGAAACGTGATAATCAAAATATCACTGTTAATAGTAAAAACGATTAAAAATCCTCCTAAACGTATTTTGAAACTTAGATTTCATAGTTTCATTTTTGGGGAAAAAATAATGGCATTTATAAATATTTACTTACAATTATATAAAAAAAATATTTCAACAGGTTTGATATATCTCAGTATCATACTATATATATATATATATATATATATATATATATATATATATACAGTGTGGTCCAAAAAAAACTTCCCCTATATATGAAACCCTAGCGGCCTATCCGCTCAACCAATCGAACCAAAATTTCAGACATGGTTGTTTAAAGGTATGCGCTGGAGATTGTGATGATTCTAAACAACGTAGAGCTCACGGTTACGGCTACAGTGAGAGAATTTTGAAATTTTCGAATGGAACACCCACTTTTTCCTTGCTCAAATTGATTAGCGTATTGAAAAACCACAAATGGCGTTGGAACGCTTAGCGTGTGACGAAAATTGCCGCCGTAAAGCATATGCAAAGAAGAGCATTATAACGGAATAATGACAACACAGAGAGGAAAGAGAAAAAAAGTTTTTATTGGAATGGAAAGTTATAATTACAGGTTTTCAACATGTTCATCTTCGCAGGCGTCAACGCATTGCATTCGGGAGATTGTGGGCAACAATGCCGAAAGTAACATGAAAGGAAGAATCTGCATAACTTTACGTGTTATCGCATCTTGCAATTCTGACACAGTTGCAGAATTCCGTTATTCCTGAATTGCAGCAACGAAATGTCATTAGGGACTTTGTATGGATGCAAGATGGGGCTCCTTCACACGTCGCCCAATGTGTTCGACCAGTGCTGCAACAACACTTTGGTGATAGTGTCATCTCTAGTAACTTTGCAGTTTCGTGGCCACCGCGATCCCCCGATTCACTCCTATGGAATTCTGACTCTGGGGTTGTCTGAAATCTAAGGTGTACACGCCTGGTCCACGAGATGTGTCAGAATTGCAAGATGTCATAACACGTGGAGTTATGCAGATTCCTCCTTTCATGTTACGTTCGGCATTGTTGTCCACAATCTCCTGAATGCAATGCGTTGTCGCCTGCGAAGATGAACACATTGAAAACATATAATTATAACTTTCCATTCCAATAAAAACTTTTTTTTTCTTTCCTCTCCGTGTTGTCATTGGTCCTTTATAATGCTCTTCTTTGCATATGCTTTACGGCGGCAAGTTTCGTCACACGCTAAGCGTTCCAACGCCATTTGTGGTTTCTCAATACGCGGATCAATTTTAGCAAGGAAAAAGTGGGTGTTGCCATTCGAAAATTTCAAAATTCTCTCACTGTAGCCGTAACCGTGAGTTCTGCGTTGTTTAGAATCATCACAATCTTCAGCGCATACCTTCAAACAACCATGTCTGAAATTTTGGTTCGACTGGTCGAGCGGATAGGCCGCTAGGGTTTCATATATAGGGAAGTTTTTTTTGGACTACCCTGTATATATATATATTGATCACAGATATATACCGTAAATTACAAAATTGCAAAATGTTATGAAATCGATTAAAATTGTCAGGGGATTAAACTTTAAAAAATGCAAATTTAAATTTTTATATGGACCCCGTACAAAACAATTCCCAGGGAGTAAAATGTGACCCATCCTCTAATAAGGTCATGTACAAAATTTCAGAATTTTATCACGAAAACTCTCAAAGATATGATAAAAAAAAGTGAAGGGTCAATCACAAATTAAAATGCAGATGTTTACAGCTTCAGTGCAGATGACGCGACGCAGGAATGCAACAAAAGAAAAAAAATATGTTTTATATCTTTAGTTTTAAATACAAAATCTATGTTTCCTGAAAAATACTTTAAAATTTCATATCATGAATTACGGAATATAATCAAAAAATGGCGCAGTCAATGAACTTGTAAAAAAGCTTATGTAATTTTTCCTTTAAGTAATAATTCCTTATGTAATCTTCCTTCATGTAATCTTTCCTGTAAGTTATTATTTCTACAAATTTTTACTATTTTTGAACCAATAAATAGCAAAATTATTATTTATTTATTCAATCTTAACTTTTTTTGTTAATTTGTGCATATTACCCCTAAAACAAGAACATCCGACATGAATTTTTCTCTTTGCGAACTCATATCCAAGCATCAAAAAGTGGTCATCATTTATGTAGTTTCATATCTTTGAGACTTTTTGTGATGAATTGCTGAAATTTTGTACATGGCCTTATTGGAGGATTAAGAACATTTTACATTGTGGGATTTTTTTTTTTTGTACTCGGTCTGTATGAAAATTTAAATGTATATATATATATATATATATATATATATATATATATATATATATATATATATATATATATATATTCCAGTAGCAGTCAATAAAAGTGACTGCTACTGAACAACTACATTTGCCTAGGATAATTCTTTAAAATTTGTCAATATGTCGCACAATCAAGATTTGACTATTAAATTAGTAATCAATATATTCTATTTATGAATATGTAATAATTTAAACAACTGAATGGCACTCAAAATTTGGAAGAAATTAGTTCTATTATTATAAATAGAGATTGAAATTTATAAGCAATTGCAAAATTTCACTTTAGTCTTATAAATATATTATTACATAAAATTATGGTAAGATACTGTCAACCATTGTCCAGTGGAAAAAGACTTCTATTTATAATGATAATGCCGTTAACGTAACACCTTAATTGCGAGTCACCACCTCGCATTACTTTAATTCCAGTCATCCTTAATTCAAAAGCGATCGAATGTTAATAACCTATCCGATATTAAAGACGTAACTGCAGACGATTATCACCGACAGCGATGGTCACCGAGGGCATATTCTGCCGCATATTAATTAAAATTTCTGTCTTAAAAACAAAAAGGATGATCTGCTATTGGTTACTGGGGAATCGCTTCTCTATCCCACGATAGAGATCACGAATGGGATATAAAGCTCTAATGATTGTGTGTTAAAGATTCAATAAGGTGGTTTGGAGGCTTATGTTAATGTATTTCTGGGATGTTGTCTGTTGCTGTGGTTTCAATGTTTGATCATTATTTCCAAAGGGGGGGGGGGTCTTCAAATTGGGAAAATGTTATAATTTGATTCTTACAATCAGGACCTTATTCGGTCCTGTAGAAAATGAAGAATCCCCCAACTGATTTTAAGTCTTCAATGATGGATTTCAGACCCTGACAATCATTTACTACTAAAATTGATCGGAAATGTTAAGTTTTGTATTCAAAACCAAAAACTTTTATTTAATTACAAACATTTATAAAAAATTATATTATTACTATGATTGCAAAGCTTTACTGAAGGAAATACGCTGAAGAAAAGCTGAAAATATTTACTTTCGCAGTGTTTGAGACATCATCATTATATATTATCAAGCGAAACATAAGCAAAAATAATAGAGGTAAACAAATAATTTTGCATAATTTATAAAAATATGTACATTCTCGAAATGCACCGCATACAAAGAAGAAATTCAAAATGATGCCACGAACTGAAAGCATGTTTAACCTTGCCAGGATATTCTCGATATAACAAATGGTTATAATATTCCAAAATAGTTACTTACCTCCAAAATATCTGATATTCTTGTAAAAATTCTTTCGCTAGTTTCTATATAGTTTCCGTATGTCAGTTTAGTTTTATTTCACATCTTTAAATTGGGTTTTATAAACGAATTTACTTATATCGAATTTTTTTCCTTACCTTTTGAAATACCTAATTCATCCAATAAAATTTTATGTGAAAAAATATATTTCCAAACTTATAGATTAAAATTCTCTTGTTTCGATGTTATTCTTTAGGCAGCATTTGATATCTACGTGCTTATTTTTTTAATTAAGAAGGAAATAGAATTGAGACGATAATGTAGTCATAGAATTAACTTCAAAGAAAATGAGAAAAAGCTGGATTTTTGATTAAAAGTAATGATTTCTTTTTTTTAAACAATAGAGTTTAAATTGGCTATAAAATATTTTAGTTGCATGTGTGTGAAACTTTGAATGTTTTTTATTGTTTTCTTCTTAAGTGTTACTTTTAGTTCCTGCAGAAAACTGAATTTCAAAATATTCTTTAAATGTAAGAAAAGAAATTCGGTTTAAAAATTAGATATCTTTGGCTCATTGGTAGGAAAAGCAGAAAATACATTCAGTTTCACTATTTTTAGTTTAATTTTTTTTCTGCATATAAGTTGATCTTTATAAAAACAATTAAAAATAATATTAAAAGCAAATTATTTTGCCTTTAAAACTCTCAAAATCGTGCACTTTTAACGCTGTTTGTCAATTTCGAAATGATGGATTGTGCAATAATTTCTTTTTAAATAACAAGCGAGGTTTTAAAAACAGACTTCCAACACTTATTATAGTTTTTAAGAGGCTTTAACTAGTAAGTATTAGACATATTTTGTATAAAAGTGTTTGAAGAATTAAGAAAATAGGAAGAGAATAGGCCAAGAGATTTTCGAAGTAAAAAGACGAATGAAAAATGTACTTGCAGCAATTTTAGAATTATCTTCAGATTTTATGTCATTATTGATATAAATATGTATGGCAAATAAACAAACGATTTTAATTTATTTTTATAATATTTTTTTAAAATTTAAGTTCAATGTGCACGCAAGAAATGCATATCATATCGTCGCAGTGCGCCTCTTTTATAGTATAATAATTAAGCAATAAAAAGTAATATCTTAAAATTCAATTAAAAATACCTTTAAAAATTTAAAATTAGAAAGTAACTAGAAATGAAATGAAGTTTTTTATGAAAAGACGTATTTTTTAATAATCAAAAATGTATCAACATCCTTATTTCTCAGAACTTTTAATTTGATTTTTTTTTATTTATACAAATCAGAAAATTTTATATTATTCAGCATACATAAATCATATTTTAATGGCCCTTATTTACTATTGTAATAACTAGGAAAAATTAGAATATGATTGGACATGTAATTAATACTTACTGAAAATTAACACATTATTGAGTATTTTGTTTAATTTTGCATTGCATACTGTTATGATGTTTCGAGCATTCTTGGCATTGACGTTGAGATCCAGAAGTAATAGTTCAGTTTGTTTATTATTAACTAACGAAAAAGTCTGCAAATGAATTGAGAGGGCAGATTTTGACAGTTTACAGCTGAGGATTGTGCAGTTAAAAGATGTATGCCTTGTCAATAAACTCTTTACTCCTACCAGTTAGGATGCTTATTCAGGAAGAACTGTCAACAAAATGATTTCCGACTTTAAATTTGTGATACGTACAAGAATTATAGCCATTTTTTATAATAATTTTCTTTGTATTTCTGTTCATCAAGAGATATTCTCTTACTTTCTGATTAAACTTTTTGATATTCTTTTACCTCGGAATTTTAATTTCGAAAACATTTTGACATCACACATTTAATCATTTTTTATATTCGCCATTTAATGTCTTTTAGTAATAGGATAAAGTGTAATTAGTTTGGTTTTGGCTCAATAACTAGGATACTCGTTATTTTTAAACAAAGTGGCTTTAAATTGAAAAGATTCGTCTTTGAAATGTTTAATAGTAAGATATAACGAAGATGCAACTTAGTTGTTCACAACCTAAACGAACTTAGAAAATATAAAAACTGGTATTAAGCATCGTTATTGTCATTCATCATGTGCTTCTCAAAACCCTTTACAAACTTTCATTTTTACATAAATGTGAGAAATATTTTAACTAACCCCTTCATGATATCAATAGTGTGTGTGTGTGTGCGTGTGTGTGTGTGTGTGTGTGTGTGTGTGTGTGTGTGTGCGCGCGTGTTTGTGTGTGTGCGTGTGTGTGCGTGTGTGTGTGTGTGTGTGTGTGTGTGTGTGTGTGTGTGTGTGTGTGTGTGTGTGTGCGTATCGATAAGCTGTCTTTTTAAATCTTCTCGTTAAAGCACATCATCGGAATTATTATAAGTAAAAACGGAGGTAAGACGAAAAGCTTTTAAGTTTTTAAGATGTGTTTCACATAGAGAAAAGGCTCAAATTGCCATTTTTATGTTGTATTTTCCCAAATTAAAATTCTATTACAAGAAGAAATTGTGATGTCCAAACCAATTCCTTCGCTTTCATAACTGAAATTAACCACTATTGAAGTAACAATTACTTTTATTATATTTTGATTGTTTTTGATTCGATTAGCATGGTTTTTATTGGATTTTCAATCTTGCATAACAAATAATAGCAGAAGAGGTCTGTTTCTGAAATGGAAATTTTTAAGCATTTGAAAAAAGAAATTTTATCTTCACTAAGAAAAATTTTCTACTCTCATACACAAAACAAGAAATGTTTAGAAAGCGTCAGAAAAATGATTAGATTAAATCTTTGTAAATTTTCTTGTCAGAAAAAGATCATGGAAAAAAGCGATTTAATAGTTCATAGCATTGCATTATTTCACTCATAAATAACCATTTCAAAATGAATATAGAAAACAGCAGTCAAGGAACCATTTAAATAAAAAGAAAATTTTAATCATACTGAAATGTTCTAAGATTTTTCAATGATACATCAAAATGCAAATCAAACTAAATTTTTAAGCAATTTGAATGAATTTATCAGAATAAATAGAAATGAGAGAAAATAGCATTATTCAAAAGCCAGTAAGTCCAGAAAAAGGGTTTATGTTGGTACCCCTAAAGGCACACATTTCTATGCGAATTCATTTTAAGATGAATGATTTTAAAGTATTACGTTGATGACAAATCATGTTTTCTTCAAAATATGTGACCGACTCCTGAAAAACATGAAAATGTTCTGCATTTATCAATAATTTGCAAACTCTGTGTATCTGTCTGCAATAAATTAATCATTTTTGTTAAAAGCTATTTTCTTGCAACAAAAATTGTTATAATGGGTGCAAAGTATCTTTGTGATACGGAACATTAAAAAGGACATTTTTAGAAAGCATTAGATGTTTAGAAAAGTTAGCTCTTGGTTTAATACTAAAATTTTTTTCCAACCAAACTGTGACAAATGCGAAATTCTTGACATTCTGATCACATCTCTACTCGTTTTTCTCAAAAAGATTACGTGACTCAAAACATGGATTGAGAAAGTAATCGCAGCCATTCAACTTCCACGCATTTTATTCTCTTTCTTTCTCTTTTACTTTATTTTCATTACAACTCTATAGTGTTAACCAAGGAAAAAGGGCCTTTTCGAAGCCTTTTTATTTTTCCTTTTACCAACTGATTGGTTTTATTCCGCTAATGATTTTTACTTCCATCTTATTTAACAAATTCATTCAATATTCTGAAATGTTCTCGAACCAGAAGAACGATCTTCATTGTAAGAGAAGAAACGAAGACATTATTTTGCTTTTCAAATTATTCCTTTTTTAAAAAATTCATTATTATTGCAATTTCCCTCGTTCTCCAAAAAATTATTTGCTTTTATCAAATCGGCATTCATTCATTTCCGATTGAAAGAGAAGATGTTAATTTTCTTTTCGCTCGTCTCATCAATACGGCGGGAATTTCTTTTCTAGTTATCATCGATGTCATGCGGTATTTTAGTTTTCTTTGAGATTAAATCGAAAAGGATTTGACATCGTAATCACTTTCCATTTTCTTTCGTTTGAGGCCATTCATTTCTTTTTCACTGAAATATGTTATTTTGGTAATTTTCAAATAAATCACATTCAAAGAGTGCAAATGAGAAATATTAAATTTCTTTATAAAAACATTTTTTTTAAGTGGAATAATCATGATTTTCATTCATTTTGATTTCGTAATATTTTAACGCATCGTTGATATTACGTGAAAAATTAAATTATTGAAGATAATAAATGCTAAAAAGCGGTTTTTTTTAAATTTTTAAATAGAAATAATTTATTAGTTCAAATATTTGAAGAACAATATTGATGACGATGTCTTGTCCGCATTACAACGGAAAGAGGGATGCAATAGCTTCTGAGAGTAAAAAACCCTGAACCCCCTACGGTAGAATTCTGACTTCTATCTCATATGAAGATCACACAACCCCTCTTTCACACCTTACAGACAGAACACAGGGGTAAGAACAGCCATACACGAACCACGGATCGATCTCGGGAAGACGCGCTACCCCTAGGCCAGGACGCCGGCAACAGTTATTTCTTTGCAAAGTCAAATTTTGCATCCTGAAGATTTATCTTTGATTACCTATCAATGTTTTTATTGTAAGATAGAAGCATCCTCAATGAATTTAAAAATTCCTTAGTTAGGAAATATTTATGTATCGTAAGCCACTATTTTTTTCTTTTAATTTATTTAAACAAAGCTAAAATAATCTAATACAAAAGCATCCACATTTTAGTTACATGTTGCTCCGACAGATGGCGCTGTACGCAGGATTATGTATTCCTGTAAAGAGAGTTCAGCTTGAAGCAATCAGAAAATCAATCATTACCAAACAAAAATTGCAAAGGTGTCCATTTCTCTCCCGTAACTCACATCTACAAAGCTATTCTACCATTCAAATGGATGGTGTTGTAATAGATACAATTAGGCGATTTGGAAATAAAAACAATTGTCTGATGCACAATTACTCCATTCCCCAAAACTTACTGTTTGGGCTGAAGTCTCTTTCAAAGGCATTATGAGGTCCTTTATCGTGTAAGAAGCAGTGGCGTCTCAATGGTATATTGCGCTCTTCCAGTAATGAGTCGCCAATCAACAGACGTCGGAGATCAACCGAGCAAAACGTAGTACATGCAAGATGAGGCTAATTCACACCGTATGCATGAAGTTTTTGATTTTCTAGATGAAAACTTCATTGATTACATTATTATGTTTAATGAATTGATCCTTGAAGGGAAAGAGCATATGTGGGTTTCCAATGTCATTCGATCTCACTTTCTGCAATTACTTTTTATCAGGCACACAATGAAAGAAATTATATACACAACAATCAACACTTGAAGAGGCTATTTTTCAAGCTTGTGTAACAATTTCTATTAACATACTACAGAAAGACACAGATAATTAACTTCTTTGATTAGGATAGGTATGATATGCGAAAAGTAACATTTTGAATCGCTTTCGATGTGGATGCACCAAAGGCTTGCATTACCCACCACTGTTCGTTTCAGCATTCTGAGACGACCTCTTTTCGACGATTCTATCTCATTAAGGGGAGAGACGAGGATGATTTTCGCCCTATCAGATACCTTTTTGTTCCAATTTTTTTTCACTTGTATGTGATTGTCGTGACGTTTCTGGCCGTATTATTTCAATTCAGTCCGCGAGTAATCCGAGTTTATTTTAATATTAAATGTAAACATCTCCTCCTTTCATCTTTCCTCTCACCCCTGTTTTGACGAATTAAACCCATCCTAACGCGTGCGCAAAACCGCGGAGGGTTTTAGAATCCGTTGTCAAACAATATGTACTGCCTATTTATGGTAATGCAGATTTCTGCGCTATCTGTCGGTGAAAGTTGTAACTAAAATGGTGAGATTTATTTAGAGCATCTACAGCCTTCCTGTTTTTCGCAAAAAATTTATCTCCTCACTGTAAATAGTATCTTAAATACTGATTAACGTCCAAAAAGTATTCTGTCTGAATATGAGGGAAATTGTATTTATATTCACAATACATATGAGCTAAATCTGAAAATACCTTTCAAAACCACTATTTTAGCAGGAATATTGGTAGGTGCGTTTTTCTTTTAGCAAGCTCTTCACAAAATTGTCTTCTTTTTCAGACACGAATTTATTTCAGACACATTTTAAACTGCGAATTTAGCCTTCATCCATTTCGAAAAATCGGCATAAGACATATTTTATTACAAATGAAAAAGCATTGATACCAATTATTATAAGAAATATTACATGGATGTGTCCTTGTGTTTTATAAAAATATTGTATGGAAGCATTAGAGATTACTAATAAGTTCTTTTATCTTTCCAATACCAGCCCATCTGCAGACGAAAACTTCTGCTGTTACGCCATATACATACTAAAAGTAAAGGGAATATTCAAATTCTTCAGCATAGTCAGAGAAAATATACTTTCTCTTTCAGCTTATTATGCAACGTATATATAATACTAGAAATATTTTCCTACTTTTACTACAAACTCCAGCTTAATTCGATTACGCAATTCCAACCAAAAATAATAGAAAAACCAACATTCGTGATACTAATAAAATGTATCAACTGTCTATCGAATATTTAGCTCCAAAATAGACATATCTACTTCTTTCAGGGTTGTGGTCTAATCATCGTCTTCTTGCGAGTGGGCGTGTCTTCTTTTCAAATTCCTGGACAGCTAAGAGACAGAAAAACAAGAAGAGGCGTGTGTCATGGGAGAGACGTTGATGATGCCAGCGGGACACTTCCAAATTAACGTCAAGGCAAGCATCTCAATCGATGCTGGCGGAAAAGGCTTCAGTTTGCCACTCGATTTTTGGATGATGCGCCGTTTATTCCGGCTTTGTATATTTATTAGTTGATAGAAAATAAATAGTGGCATATTTTCTTTTTATGTATAAAAGTATTTAAAATGATATTGGACAGCAGTGTAAACAGAAACAAATACAAAATAAAACAAAAATTATATGTATGCTTTACCTGTATGTTTAGTCTTTTATTGCTGTTTTTGCTGTTATGTTTTTGATTTCCGATTTCAAGAGATGCGATTGATTTAAATAATTGATAAAATAATGATTTAAATAATAATAATAAGGAAAGAATGCAATGTAATTGTAATAAATAAATTTTAATTCTTAAGTATAAATATACAAATGAAACATATCACTAAATGATTTTCTATCACTTATTTTAATCTTTTTGCTTTAATCCTATTTAATAGTTATATAGTCGAAGATTTTGTATTATGGTGTGCAAATATTTTAAACTTGAATGTATCCCGTGTGATGCATTGATCTGACTATCGAGCAAAGGAAATCCTTAAAAGACAGGTAATAAAATTAAAATTGATCTTACTAAAGAATAAGCAATTTGCAAGTCGTAGACCCTACATATACTCTATTTCCATGCAATTTAATTCAACAAATATAGCATTATGAAGAAATATATCGGTATTAGAAAAAAGAAATACCGAATATATTATTCATTCTTCAAAATTTACATTTGGTTGTTCAGACAATAAATTTGTTATTTTAAACTACGAAATTCAATTTATTTGTGCATTTCGCTTATGGGTACTCATCTATCAACAGAATATAAAGTACTGATTCAGAATAAAAGGAATTTGAAAAAAAAATTCAATAACAAAACAAATATCGACAGTATTTTACATCAGTACTGAATTATGCTGTATTCAAAAAAGTAATATCATTACATACAAAATTTCTGAAAAAAATCAAAAGTCAAAGTAAGTGTTTAAACAAATTGTACATTCTTACCTCAATATCAGGTCAAAATGCAGATATATTAAGAATCTAATATATATATACATATACATATATATATATATATATATATATATATATATATATATATATATATATATATATATATATATATATATATATATATATATATATATGAAACACATTACAGCTTGCATGGTAATCTTAAAAAGAAATAGAAATTCCTGTAAAATATAAGAGCAAATATAATAAAAATAAAATACAAGATGCAAAGTGTATTCTTTCGCCGAGATTCTTCCAATGAGAAAAGTCACTCAATTTTTAGTATTCAAAATCCACACATTTATTAGTATTTTCGTATTTCCTGATTAAATTACCAAATTTGCCCATCGTTCTAAAATAAAGGATAACGTTTAAAGTTATGCTTTATTTGGCGAAAACAATGTTCAAATACCAAGGAATTTTATGCATTTAGAATTTTCTTTATTTGAATAATACTACGAAATTAGTTTCATACTTTTTATTGTGTCTTAGAAAAATATACAAATTTACGAAATAACTTTCTCAATTTATTTATTTTTTTATCAATGCATGCACAAGCCAAAAATAAATTTTATACATATTTGCACATTTAGGCATCATATTGTCCAAAATTTGGAAATTTTTAATTCTCTACTTAACACGTAGGGGAGTGTCATTTGCCTAATAGTTAATTACTTGTAAAGAGATAATAACTGGTCTGTATATATAAGTATTGACAGCAAAGTTTTTATATTAAAAATAATTATAATTATTTTTAAAAATTGAAAAGTATTTTGATTAAACCAAGTTGCATCTAATTTAAATTCAAATAAATATTTACAGTATTTTGCAAAATTTAAATAATATTAACAGACAATGAAGATTCATCACCCCTAGAAAGGTGGGAAAATTCAAAATGAGCTTCAGGGGATATTTTAAAATAATACTATATGAAACAAAACCGTGCTCTAAATTATCGACAAAATATTCAAATTTAGAATTATAAACGTATATTCTTTGGAGGTGAGTGCCAGGAATTCGAAAGAAGTAAGGAAATACCTTTCGTTCTCTAATTTCTTTCCAATATCCCAGTAACGACCTCCGTTGTAAATTTCAAAAATGTTTTAAACCTTTTTTGGCGAAATTTGTAATTGCAATTACATGCTTCCAGATAAGTTAAAATCCGAATTTAATTTACTGAAGAAATTACTTTTAAAATCTTTTGCTGGAATATCTAATTTTAAACCAATAGATTTTTTTTGTTTGTCTGTTTAAGAGAATATAAATTAAACTTATTTTTTTGTATTTGAAGACTGAATTTTATTCTTAGAAAAATAAGTAATCTAATTCTTTAGAGAGCATTCAGTTTTTGAATATAAAATTTCAAATTTATTAAGAGAAATCTGAACAGTTAGAGATATTTTTATAATAATTTTTGTAGAACTATTTTTGCATGACAGAAATCATATTTATTGAATAATCTTTCCTTGAAATATTTATTTCCAATTTTGCAAAATAATGAAAACATATTAAATTAAAAACAAAGCTTTTATTATTCATAAACAGTTGCAACTGAAGATACGTTAAAAGTAGACACTTTTTTCAATATTTTATTCAGGGTATATATGATAGATAGAAAATAAATTAATGTATCATTTTTATTTTAAAATGTTTGAAAAAAAAACTAAGAAAATAAATTAATGTAACAAAAGCTTTCCCCAAATAAAATACATCAGCGCTTGATAATAATGTGGAAGTTTCAATGAGTCATCCTTATTTTCATATCCAGAGGTTCCCGCGGGTGTGACCCGTAATACCGGATTTACACTCAGCCAGTTATAAGACGGCTAGTATAGGCAGCGCATGCGTAGAAAGGGAACTGATTTATGTTTGTCACAATTTCACAAAATAGATTCAGGCATCCTGGCTGTAAATTACTGGTTAGGCATTCTTAAATTTTTCTTTTTCACTGTGAATTGTATTAAAATGATGGATATTTGTACAAAGAAACATGGTAAATAAGAAAAAGGCAACATACTTAAATTTGAAAAAACTATAGAAAAAAAAGTGGAACATAAAAGGAAAAAAAGAAAAACACAACCTCGCATCAGAAAGAACAAAGAGCAAAAAATATCGGAATGAATCTATGATGAATGATCAATGTTTTCACACCAAAAAAACGCGCCAAATTCTACAAACGCAAGCGCAGTACGAAAAAGATATAATACAGCTAAATGCTGTTGTTCCACCTGGACAATTACTTGCCATCGATTGAACAGTATTTTTCAGCCTTTCCATGCATGCGCTGCCTTACTGGTCGGCTTTTAAATGGCCGAGTATAAACGCGGCATTAATCTTGAAATGATGGGTAAGAATGCTAAAAAACTTTAGAGATATATAGAAATGTAAGAAAGAAAAAGTCGCTCCTACTCTTGCCAATACATGATAAGTTCAGAAAATTAGAAATATACAATTATACACTAGAATCGGAAATGCAAAAGATAAGAATTGTTTTTAAAAAAAGTAGTTATTTGTACAAATATCAGAGTCAATGATGTAAATATTTAATTTAATTATATTAATTAAGAACATTATTATTGATTAGTGACTATCAATAAATAACATAAAGAGCACTCTCCACTTGATACTGAATGCAGAACATGGAGATATATAAAATACCTTTTCCCAACAAGTTTAATTATTTTTCAGTAATTGACAAATAGAATAAAATTATGCAGTTATCTTCTTTTCCATTACTATATGTCCTGTATTAGTTAATACAAAAATTCAATATAGTCAAAAACAGAAATAAATGCAATAATAGAAAATTTAACTCAGTTACCACCAAAAATAGGCTTTGCAGTCAATGCATATCATACTTCAAAAGAAGCATGAAAATCACTTGAAAGAGAAAGAAACAAAAGAATGAGTCACAGAGAGTAAATCTTCGTTTTCAAAATAAAGATTCCTATTTCAGTTGAATCTTATCGATAATGGTAGAGTTTTCGTTTAAAATGTTTCTCAGCCAAATCATCTTATTCACACTTTTTTATTATTTTTTATAATTAATGTAATTCAAAATTTATTTTGAAAATCTTGAATAATTTTCATGAACTTCGGAGACGACGGTTTCGCCACAACACTCATCAAACAAATCAATGCCATGATTTAAGAAAAGAGAGAGAAAAATAAAAACAGGGGAGATAAAAGTTTTCTAAACCGAATCAGCCTCCCTCAATTCCTCGAGAGATTACGGCTCAATCACACGGCTACAAAGAATCCAATCAGTGCTTAACACCCGTGATCGGGAAAGGTACACCGAAGGAAGCCTTAATTGAGGTGCCGGCAACTTTTAAAAGTTTACCGCGCTGTTTAAGAGAAGAGACTAAAGAAGGATATTACATAAGGGAGGAATAAACGCGTTCCAAAAGTGAAGCCAATTAGGAAGTTTGACATATGAGTTTTGTCGTAATGGGATAAAGAAGTAAGTCTCCTTTCTTATTTGAAGAAGAATTTCTGACAAATGCATAGGATACAAATGTATGTTCTAATTTAAATATTAGCGATTTTAGTTTCTCTAGTCGGCAAGTTTTTATTTGATTTTTCAAGAAAGAAATGAACATTTTTTCTCAATTGTTTTTTTAAGTAAATTTCACTGCAATATTCTCCATAACTTCACAATTTTGATTAATAAAACAAATAATATGTACAAGTGAATTTTCTAATTGTAAAAATTAATCTTGTTAAAAATTATTATCCAAATGAATGGATGGATATAAGCAAAAGCTATTAAACTATTACAGTGCATTTAATGTGATTAAAACAATTTTTTTACGGAATATAAATGAATTGCATTGTTTTCAAAAGCAACAATGGTTATGATTTACAAAATAATTATTTTTTAACTTGTGCATTAAATTTAAAAGAATGTAAGCTTGGACTCAAATTTTAACTTAATTGTGCACAAAAGATTTGAATCATATAAAAATTAAATATTTTCAATAAAACAAGACTGGATTTAATTGATACGTAATTGAGTTATTTGAGAAAAATTGAAGGAGTTTTTAAATGAATTGAACTAAATTTTATTTTAGGTAACATTTAACTTTACAGACTTGGGAATTGATAATAATTTTCTATTTTCATTCATTGAATTCCGAAGAAGGATAAAATAATTTACAATATTTAATTTTTAAAGCATTCTTTTTTTCCTATTACCTAAAAGTCAAGTCAACCATCTAACTCTCCGACCCGCCCTAAGGCCCACGGATTTAAACCATAAAAACTGAATGACCGTACCGCCGCAACAGCAATTGGCGGGAACTCTGGTTGAGTCCTAAGGGTCGTCACCGGCCACGGTACAACCCTCCCCGAAGGAAGTACGTCCCGTCACCGATGGGAGGAGCCATATCCCCCACCTATTAGTGTACCATCCAGGGTGGCGAGATCCAACCACCATGCCGGAAGCATCTCATCCTCATTTCGAGGTGCCCCTCCCCCGATACCTAAAAGATAATGCGAATCTTGAGGAAAATTTCACAATTCATGGAGCGTCAACTTTTAAATTAATAATAATAACAATAAACAATAGAAAATAATAAGCAAGATTTTGTAAGTATCTCCAAAGCCAAAAATCGTAGGAATTAATATATATAGAGCGAGATGGTTAAGTTGCCGGAAACGCACAACTAATTACTCTGTCATTAGTAACATGTTGCCGAAGAAACTGCTGTGCGCAGAGTCAAATGTGTGGAGGCTCTCCATCTTCCATAAAGGTAATTGAATCAAGACAATGACAGTGTCTGTTGCACTTGGACTACAGCAAAATTTTCCAGCCTGTTTTGCTACCTCCTGGTTCTTTGCGCAAATTGATTTCATAAAACAACTTCACAAACAAAGCTCGAAGCCATCGCTGATAAAAATGACATTTTCCCAACTTTATCCTTTTATGCCTAGAACAGGAACAGCAAAAAAAGGGTTTATGCACATTTTTGTGCTTACAGTGAGAAATTGTAGTTACAATGATAGTTTCAGTTTCTTCATTTTATCATCTTTTTTTTTCTTTTTTTTTTTCATACAAGCAATAGGAATTAGAAAAGAAAAATTCCACATCACAATTTTTTTGTGATTATTTGTGTCTTTTTGACATATTTTCTGTTGTACAGCGCCATCTATCGGTGTTTTTGGAACTTTTTTTTTTTACGTTTACTTTACTTACGTTTTTACTACAACTCAATACGTTTCAACATGTCTTGAATAATATGTTCAAGAATTTTGGCGCCTTTACACTGAGTAGTTCGCTGTATAGAGAGTTCAGAGTATGGGTGTTTTAATTTTGATTGCCTTGTACTTCTGAGTACACTTTTTCTTCCTTCAGTGACATCATGAATCCATCATCCAATGAATTCTTCTTCCTTTAACTGCTCTGAGATCCCCTTCTATTAGTTGTTTTGTTGTTGAGTCTTTTCCACTCTGGAGGCAAAAAGAATAAATTTACCTATTTGAATGAAAATTTTCAAAAATCATTGTCAGAATATGCTATAAAATAAATGATACTACATTTCTTTCTATGCACCTACCCATCTGATAGATTCCTTTCCAGTCACATAATATTCGTATCACAAGAACTCTATTTTTCTTTGGAAAGAGCCTTTGTGTCGAAATTCTCCACCATTCCTTCCTAAAATGAATTCTCGGATTGACTGTTTTCTATTTTGATCATAATAGCTGAAATATAAAGAAGTAAAGAAATCAACAACTCAAAATGTAAAAAAAAAGATTAAAGAAATGTTGATATTTTTTCTCACTCTCGTATCAAAGGAAGAGAGAGGATTCAGATTGCTTTATTATTCAGAATTATTCAAATTGCTTTATAGAGTATAAAAAAGCAAGAATTTTTTAAAGTCTTTTTTTATGTAAATAAATATTTAATTTTAAGGATAAGCCTAAAGTTATATATTATCTATTTTTTTTTAAATGGCTTAAGAGAAATAAGGTATAAGAAAAGAAATGGATACTCTTTGCTCCAAAAAAAAAACAGAAATAGCAAAAGTTTCGGAACAAATAATTAAAGAAGATACGAACCTCCGGTCCGACATATCATAGTATATAACTCAAACACAAAGCATAAAAAGTTTTCGGATTCATTTTTCTATTTTCATATTATTTTTTAAAGCGTATCTTAATTATGGCAAATATGGTATGAACACAAGCAAATATATGTAGAAACGTTGCAATGCGGATAAGTATAGGCACAGCTACTAAAACAATAGAAAGCATTATTGTAAAATATGCTTAAAAATATTTATAAATGTTTATTAAAATTGGACAAAAAATGATACGGAAACAGTATATTACTGAAAAACTATTTTTGAAATTTTAATATGAATTTTTAAATAAGTTTTCAGTAATAATATGCAAAGAATTTATCGAGGACAAAAGTTAAAACGATTATTAATTTTTAAGTAAAATAATTAAAATTTTGAACATTTCTTCCTAACGAATTCTAAAAATAACTAAATACATAGCATATTTGATAGGTCTAGTTCATTGTGCAAAGATCTTGCCATTATATTTTTTTATCATAATATCGTCATTTGTAAATACGATCCCGAACTATAACGTTATCATGTTAAGTCGATTGGTATAACTTTCATTTGCTTATATACGTTTCATACATATATGTCTTGTGCCTTCTTTTCAATCATAAGACTAATAAGCTAAAAAGTCTTTGTGGCGTTTAGTAGTCAGGTACTAACAAAAGGCAAGTCCATAATCCGATGCTTAATTTACTGACACATGAATATTATTAAATTTTTACAATTATAAACCTCCTGATAATAAATTTTAAAATGTCCTCCTCCAATTAACAGCTAAAAAGACAACAATTAGGTTAACTTTCCTGGTTTAGAAATATTTTTATTGCCCTAAAAGGTACTGAAATAGCATTGATAAATTAATAAGAGGTGCCCTAGATTTTCTATCAGGTAAGCTGGTAACGTTGGTCATTAATTCAATTTTACGTCAAAAAAGTTTATTACATGATCGTCTGACCAGTTGTGATTATGAGAACATGTGTTTTAGCATTTAGTTTCTCAAAATGAATTTGATGGAGCACTTTCATTAACGGTATAAAAATTGGATTATTCAAAGGTAAAAAGTTTAGATACCTCTTGTACGTTGAGCTTTGGAGAGAGAATTTTGAGTGACACCCACCTAAGTTTCCATCTAATGTCCCTTTTTTTCCAATCTGGAATCGCAATCATTAGTTATTCTTAAGGTTTCGGTATGTGTCGTCCACAAACGAATTCAGTAAGAAACAAATGCAGTCTTAAAGTGGAAGTAAACGAAATTTCGGCTAAGAACATCATCCGAATTAGGACGGTGATCCTGAAAAAGATTTCAATCATCATTTTTCGGGATTGTAATAGAAATTATAGTTTGGTTATTGTAAAATATAAGGTAAGTATAATATAAAGTATAATAAAATATAATATATAATAAAGTTATCGTACAAATATTAGTCCTAAATGGGCAGTAAACAGTTTTGTCTTGAACTTGCTTGAGTGAGACAATACATTTACTTGGTATAAATATATACTAATTTATACGGTATTTATTAGTTTCTTTTTAATTATTAGATTAGATTAATTATTAAAACTAAAGGCATAAAGCTTTATTAATTTTATAAATTAGGTATTAAATATCTAAAAATGTGTATTGGACGTATTAAACAACTTACATAAACAAAGCGCAGAATTTCATATAGGTTGCAGAAAATCCAATCGAATCTTTAAAGATTTTTATTGTCTCAAAAATAAGCCTATAAACGATTTCGCATCGAAATATTTTTTTTTCTTTTCTGTTATTCAAATATAGAAAAGTTTCTTTTTATTAAATCAAAAAAAATTACAAAATGATCGCAGATTGTGAAAAAAAAACTGATAAATTAATCGTCTGTAAATGAGATAGAAAAGTGTTTGGAAATCCATATTTGTGATGTGATTAAACCCTCATATGAATTGACTGTATTATGCTCGTAAAATAAGTCCAAATCGAAGATGAGTAAGATGTTAAAAATATCATAGAATGCTATTCTTCATCTGCAGAATCAATTTTTATTCTTTTCTATTGATCCCTTTCTAAAGCCTATTACAACTACAAAATTATGAGAAAAAAAATCCATTGAGCCAAGGTTTATTTATTTATTACAAATGCCCAGAAGATTGGCTATGACGCCATTAGTTCTCTAGACTTCCAATATTTCTGAATTGTATAGTATTTAGATAAGGTAAGTACATTACATTCATCCCAATTTCTTCCAATCAAATATTTTTATTTATTTCCTTAATCACTCCAACTTTAACCAATCCACAACAAGATTTTGAAAACGTTGCATGTCCTAATGTATTTCAACAACAATGATTCCATCTACACTAAGAACCAAGCAAATTCTCTCTATTGTCTTAAAGCAGAAGTAAAAGAAAAAAAATAACATAAACGTTTTTCAAAGCAAGTTTGATATCCGCGATTCTAGAGAGATTATAGGTCAATCATTTGGCCAAAAATAATGCAAACACTGCCTAACATAAGCAGTGGGTAAAGATATACCAAAGGGCGCATTAATTAAAAGCCTGATAACTTTAACAAGCTTGTCAGGACACTAAAGACATGATTTTGTAGTTAAAAGAGAAAAGGCATCAGGAAGTGGAACCAGTCTCGGAGTCTGACATGAAGATGTTTTACGACTTAGTACAAGAAAGTGAGATCTTATCTCAATTTGCTGAATATATTTTATTATGTATGATAACATATCATTGTGTATTTATTGTTTTAACTTAATAATAATTCGTTTATTGTGTCTTTAATTTCCAAAAAATTAATTAAATATTTTCTCATCATTGAAATTTTGATTTTGGAAAAGTATTTTACTGATTTTAAATTTTAAAAAATTAATAATGGGAAAAGTATTTGTTAAGTGCAGATACCTCTTTTTTGTTTTAAAAGAAACCTCATTTTGCAAAAATTAATCATTTATTGAACTTTCGTGTAGTCATTGATTTTTTGCTCTTATCAACGAAAAAATTGAATCAAGAACTATCTCACTGTTTTACTAGTCAAAGAGGTTTGAGAAGTTCTAAATAAGTGATAGTTTGAGCAATCGTTGATTTCTTGATCTTATCAATGAGAAAACTGAATCGAGTGCAATCTCGCTCTTTTATTAGTCAAAGATGTTTGAGAAAATATAAATAAATGATAAATGTATGGCACAAAATCTGACTTTTATAATATATAGCATCATTATAAACTCAACTATAAATCATTATAAACAATATTTTTCTATGCATCTCTTATCTTCCATTATTGTGATGAAGCATAATTTTCCACGATTTCCCAATTTGTTACGCTTTTTCTTTCTTTCATAACTTCATCTCATTTCCTTATTTATAGTATACACATTTTAATGAATCACTTGTGGGCTTAGAAATAACTCGAACTGCATGGTACTTTTATCATTTTATTAAACTAATAACATAATTTTCTGAAGTTGCTCAGCTTTTTATCTGATTTATGTTCCTTCATCACGCTTGCTCCTTAAGGATAATCAATTGACGTTAACGTTATAGTAAACAATTCTTTCATCGCCCTTTATTATTAGTTTCCAATACATTTTGAGTATAAACCACAGCGCACATAAAATATTCTTGATGAGGGTTTATATATATATATATATATTCAATTATTGTGGAATTACATATCGATCTTTTTAAAAAAATCTTAATTTTTACAAGTTCCTGTTGAGGATTGCACTAAAATTAGTCAAATCATTTGAGATTTGTCAAACCACTGGAAAATCATTTTGTCATCATCGCTTTGAGTTGCTCGATAAAGTAATGTTAATAACACTTTAATGAAAAATAAGTAGCAGGAAATAATATAAATCGGTTTTATTGAGTGTTTTAAAACGAACAAAAGAGACTTCACGTATCTCTTTGCGATAGCCAACAATTTATTCCCTTTTATTAAAATTTTCTTTATCTCACTGACTCTTAAAAACAACGTATAAATAGCGTTCAATAAAATTAGACGCAAACTGCGTCAAAAATCAGAATTAATAATAACAAAAGAAATAAATCACATAAGTAACAATAATCTTTCAAAAAAGTAACTGAACTATGATTAATGAAACAGACAATAATTTTTGCATCAACCTAATAAATAATTAGCAAAATGAATCATTTTTAAATTTAAAAATTATGTTAGATTACTTTTAACATTTTTATCTTGAAAGAAAACTCATTTTTTTAAAATTTACAAGTATATGTTGTTAAATTTTTTTATTTATTTTAATGCTCTCTGGTAAATCTGGTTAATGAAAATTTGAAATTCATATAATCTGTTTATCTAAATTCATACAATAAAATATTTATAGGTATGTTTCCAATTACTAACTTCTTTGATTTCTTACAAATCTTATTTTAACATTTTTTTCAACTCTTTTTCATCAGTATAAATTTTATAAATCTGGTTTATTTATTATATTTCAGCAAAAATAAAAATTTTTGCAAAAGCACTGAAATATACACCAACTTGAAACAAAATTCTATAAAAAGCCTATAATTTAAAGCTTATAGCCTATGATGAAGTCATGGGTCTATGACGGAAGTCTAGACGAAGTCATAAGTCTATAACGAATTCTAAAACTAGTCAGCGAAGAAATTTATTAAAAGAAATTTCCAATGTTTCTGATAGCAATTTCTAAACATATTTCGAAAGTTATCACTCGATTATCTCACAAATTCGTCCTCTTGCATAATAAAAGTCCGTTAATCAGTCATAATAATAAATTTTATAAAAAATATTAATCAGAAAGATCTTGGATGCTTTCAAATCTTGAACAAAAATAAACTTCTAAATCTCTTTGATTTTAAAGGGCAAGGCTGAAATCTATATATATGTATATATTTTTTGTTTCAATACTCTCTTAGTCATACATCATTATTTCTCTCAGTCAGCCATCCTCTGATGACATCAAACCGTTCAATGAGTTTTGGAATTCGATTGTGGTCTTTCTTTTACTAGACCATTTATGGTTTTGTACCAAGTGATTTGGTGTCGTTAACTAACTCAATACTCCGGTCAAAGACGCAATATTTTTAGTTTCCATAAAAGCTAAATTATTTCGTGTTTTTGCCGCAAATTCATCACCACCTCACGAGAATATTTCTCATGAAATGTAGGATAATTAATTTTCGAGCATTTTAGGAACGCCAACTGCTCTCTCCGATTTATTTGGAAAGCAAAACCGACCAGTTAATAAATAAAATAAGTTAAATTCAAATAACACTTCAGAGTTTTAAAATAGAATTTATTTTATCAAAAGAAGTATTTGGTTTAAAATTTCATGAAAAAAATATGAAAAACAAAATAAACAAATACATAAAAGCTACCATTCTAATACCTCAGAAACGTAAGAAAAAATAATTATAAAGCTTTATCCAAGAAAAATCAAATAGCTATGAAGTCGCGGCTGTCTCGGCTTTGTCATCGAAGTAAAATGTATTCGAGTCACAAATTCATCACGATAATGACATCTATTCTAGGGACAGTCTTGTCGAACGTCCTTTCTTTGTTGTGATGGAGCCGAACAGGGTGAGGTTCAATCCTCAACTATCGTTCGCATCATCTACCTGAAAATTACTTTTTCCTCCACAAAGGCTCCCATTTAGTTCTAAAACAAAATTTAAAATTTAAAAAAAAATCGTTATAAATTTTTTAAAATAATAATCGTACCATTTAAAAAAGGGGCTAATTGTTTAAACATCTGACCTGAATTTATGCAGAGGAATTAGCTCTCATAATTGAACCATATCCAATATGAAATCTGTTAAAACTTGCACTTTTGAAGACAAGTAAAAAAGTGATTTTTACTAACTTTCCCACACACACAAAAAAAATTGTAATCTTGATTTCGATCCTACATCACAAGATAGCATGTCATTGAAAGTAGACATTAAGGCATTCATTGCGGATGTTTCCAGTTCACTTTGTGCACTAATTTTTGTTTCTATCAATGAGTATTTCTATACGCCAGGAAGATTTATCAGGACAAATCTCTTCCACTGGATTCATAAATAATGACTGAAATGTAAATTCCTTGGGAGAAATGATTCGGTATAGTAATCAGATTATTTATTATTTTATAATGATTCTAAATGTCAAAATGCATTTATTTAATTACATTACTCATCTTCACCAGAAATTTTTAGAACAAAGTACTATTTTTAATACTAAGTAATATTACTACTAAGTACTATTTTTAGTACTAAGTAAAGTAAAGTACCAAATTCGAACCCCCCCCCCATGCTTTTCAGTTGATGAAAGACGTTTTAATTTCTTTGAAACAGAGATAAGAAGAGAGGTGGAATTGGAGATATTTATTATTTATGAAATATATGTTAAAAAATTAAACAGGTTTCGATTAAAAAAAAATCATTAAAGTAAGAAATTGAAATCAACATTGAAAGAGAATAGTTTAAACAAAAGCGCGCGTAATAAAGGACTTAGAAGAAAACTCGTTTTATTCAGTGGATGTAGGTTTAAGTTTTATGCATGCTTTTTAAATAATTTTGGATAGTATAATGCAAACTACACTAAACAGAGAAGTTAAAAACAATTTTCATAAATATTTTATTATTTTTTATGAAATCATTATGTTTCTATTTATATATAACACATTGCAAAAATAACTTATTACGATACTGTTCTATTCTACCAAATAAATTATAATTTGCCAACAAGCCCCAGATAAAATAAAAATAATGAATTATTTCATAAATTCAAGAATATATTTTTCTCAAGAGAATTTCTTCCTTTCATGTCCAAAATTCAGTATTTTTATTGCAAATAAGATCATACAGATGCTCATAAACCTTAGAGAAAAGATAATAATTGAGCTGTCATTTGGAATGAATAGAGAAAATGCGATGTTTATGATTCTTGAATTTTCATTTTACTTTTTTTAATACTTTTACCAAAGGAATTGCATACAAGAGATTTTATTCCTTTAATTCTTGCACTACAATTCTCGTTTATCAACAAACAGGGTAAAAATCCCATTAGAATTATTTTTGTATTTTAAATTTTTTTTACATATGCTTCCAATTTATGCGGAAGAATAAACAAATGCAAAATAGGCTTGAAAATATTTTCTTTTCTTTGACTTCATAATGATCTTTTCTGAAGAAAGCGCTAGTGAAATTGTTCCGGAAACGATAACATATTCGGATGATTATTTTCGTTGTACAATAGCAAAAATTTTAATCTGATGTCTTAGATTTTTACTTCTGTGAATCAATCATTTTAGATGTTTTTAAATTGGTATAATATGCTCATATTGGTATAATATGCCCAAAAAATATGCTCATCGCTATTTTTATAAACCATTTTAAGCCTGTTTGTTTGATTAAGATTGAATATGTTTGTATTTAAAACATGATTAAACTTTTATCTAAAGAATCTTTAATATTGAATGCGCTCATGAGAGAAGATCTTCCAATCAATGCACAACATTCGCCTCCTCGTCGATTTGCCTAAAACAATGATATTGAAAGCTTCATAACTCAGTCACTTTTAATCATAGAAAAACGGCATTTATTTTGCTTAAAATTTTAGTATAAAAGGAATAATACGATTAATAGAATATTGAAACAGTAAAAAAAGGAAAATTTTATAATTTTTCCAGAAAAATATTTATAATCCTAAATAACACATAATATTTATACCATTTAATGTATTTTCCAATTGCCTATCTGAGGTTTCAAAATTATTTGTTGAAACATGATTCGAATCGACATCCTCTTTATTTTTAAAACCTCTGGAATAAATTCATTAATAATCAAATCGTGGTTCTAAACAATACTGGGTGGAGAGGTAAAGAAAAATCCTTCATCTTCCTGCGTGGAATTGAAAACCGTTTCAGTTTCTTATGAACCCCATTTGATGAACCACTCCTTGCACAGTAATTAGAAAAAGAAGGTTTTAAAAGTTCTGATTTCTGAACTGAGGAAACACACTTCCGAGATGTCGGAGCCTCATTATGCTTTCTAGAATAATTGAAAGATAGATTAGAATAAAAAAAATAAAAAGAGTTTGAATGAAAAGAATTTGATATATCGTATCGTGACAATATTTTTGGCTTGATTCTTGAGTCTCATCTTCGCTCAGTCCTCCCGCTGGTATGGCGTAGAATTTCAGAAAGGGGTTGCCAGCTCATATGCCACCCTCGTCATCTGACCGCCGTTCAAAGTTATGAGGTTCATCCGAAAATAGCCCTATTGCCTCTTTAAAACAGTACTTTAGTATAACTAAACTAAACTAAGCTAAATTTCTTCGCCTAGCTTCGTTATATCAGCTTAGTGCTCCGTAATTTATGATTTTTGCATTACGCGATTTATAGAAAAGAAATACCAACATAAAAGCAGAATAATGATTGAATAAATATTGTAAATATAATCCATATAAAATGAAATAAATATTTTTGAATTAAAAAAAAATAATGAGTATGGCAAGTAGTGATTATGTCGAGGTTGTTTCCTAAGAAATATCCGAACATATGCTTGACTAGTTCGGTATATTCTGTAGAAACCAAACAAATGACAAAGTTTTTAGTCTCAAGAACACAAAAGGAAAAAAGAATGTTTTTATAAATTATAATAAAAGGGAAGTCATCCAATTAAGCAAGAGAATGAGAGGGAAACTGTAAACTAAAAGCTTAAATGATGAAAAATAAAGCATTTATCAAGCTCATATTCGATGAGTTAGCGAACTTTTGTTTTTCCATTTTTATACGATTAACAGTTAAATAAGAAAAAAGCTGTTGGCAGTTAAAATATTTATAAGAAGTTACATTATATTTGTTTCCTTTTATTGTCGATGAAAGTTAAAAATATTGAAAAGTTTAAAAAGTTAGTTTAAAAATAGCTTATTAAAATTAAATATTTTAAAAAATTTTATAAACTTTAACTATGCAATATTAATTAATAAGATAAATTATATCAGTTAATAAACAGCTAAAAAATGCATATTTCATTGCTCAAATGGAATCTTATTGGCTTGAGTGCACCTATTATTGTATTAATTACTACACCAACATCGCTTTGTAGGAACCTACTCATTTCCTTTTTAAAGATGTAACAAAAATGTTAACAAAAAGAGGCAATAATATTAATGGAGGCAATGTCGGTTTTTAAATCTTTCTGCCTCTATATTTTTAATTGTAGGCAACTGATTTATCATTGTGTTCTTTTAATAATTTTCGAACTATTTGAATTTCAGACTTTAAATCTATTAACCTTAAATTAATTTCTTTTGACATGTTCATTTCACTTCAGTTTACTATTGCTATGAATTTATTATAATTTTAATTTATCCACGTTCTAAAAATAATAATTTTTTAATAATTTAACTTCAGCTTCATTTTAACTTCTGTGTTTCGCAGGTTGTTATTTTCCACAGGGCTTCAGACACTTGCTAAAACATAAAGGCTTTCTTTGCAAGATTCCGTTTAAAGATATAAAGGTACAAAATACTTTCTCAAGGCCATTATTCAATTTTTTCTGCTTTCTTATTCAATTCATGGTATTGATCACGGTTCTTATGGAAAAAAAATTGATAATGGACAGAAATAAATTTCCTTCCGTAACTTCATGAAGAATGAAAATTATTGTTCAAGAACTCTACGGTTGCTTCTCCTAAAAACAAGAACTGCTATTATATTATATTATATTATATTATATGCATAAAGGATAAAAGTAAAGGGCAGATTTTCTTGTAGCTTTGTTTCATTGAAACAGTTGAACTTTCTATCTTTTACATTGGTGAAAGAATTTTACTATAAAACATACTTTCATGACTCGAACTCTGTGGCGCGGATTCGCATTCCATGACGTCACCTTCATGTTTGAAAGCTAGAATTTTTGTTGCTTAGACTTCGGTCGAATTTCAAAAGTTTTTCTTTATTGAACAGACTCGTGAATTTTTCACTCTTTTCCTCATTTTACATCATGACTTCTGATAATCAAAATTCTCAAGTCCCTTTCGTCGTTCGAGAAGAGGCAAGCTCTTTAAATCCGGGCACAAATAGCTTCTACGCAATCATTTCCTTTACAATCAAAATTACCACCTGCAATGTCTGGTTTGAATATCTCGATATTTGAAAGAATTTTGTATTTTATGTGACGACTTTTTAACATATCATGACACTCATGTTGTTTAAAAATCTTAAAAATTATGTTGTTCATATTATAAATGAAAAGGGTAAATTTCTTCTAGCTTTTATTCACTCATATTGTAATTATATTTTTTCCTAAGCGTTGAGAACTCTCAGATTTCAGTTGATTTCTTAATCATTCAAAACACCATAGAGCATCAACTTTAATAGGTAAATCAGAGGTAACAGTTTGATCGGTTTTTCTTGTAAAATGTCTCTTTATTTATGACGGTTAAACAACAGCACTGGACAGAGTTCACCAACCACAAATCCAACTTTGATGATCGTCAATGTACGAAAGACTCAGACTGCTGACGAAGAAAGAAACGAGGATGATCGAGAGACAGCAGAGAGAAAAAAGGAAAAATAGCACGTGATTCTCATGAGGCGCGAGCAAGTGTCTGTTATCACCAGCGATAGCGTGGAAACTGCATTATTTGAATTTCAGTGTAATTGTTTGATACATCACAAAATTGTATTTTTTCTAGTTCGAAAGGCTGTTCTGCAAGAATGTAATGGGATCTAAAGAATGAATTGAAATTTGAAAAAATGTGTAATTTGAAAAATTTTGCAATGTTAGAAAAAAAAAACGTTTTTGTTTAGAGTTTTGAAGACCTCAATTTTACATGTCAGATATAATATTATTTTTTCTGTTATTTATCACTCTAAAGTTAACACTTTTGCACTTGAAAACAAAAATTTTCTTTCTATTTATGTATTTAAACAAAATTGAAAATTTCAATATTTAAGGCAAAAATAAATTCAAAATTTACGCCCAATTCGGAAGATTTCGACGGAAACTGTTTTTCGTAAATATATATATATTTAATGATAACATTTCATCGACTTTGAAATTCTGAATTTCAAAAAAAAATTGTGATAAACCTTAATGTTTAACAATTTTAAAAATATTTTCATTAAAAGAATTACTAGTTTCTTCTCCATTCAGATGTTTGAGATAATATTGGTTGATTGTTCTTAAAATTAAACTTTAATCAAAGATATAAATTAGGAACATACTCCTTAAAAATAATGTTGAATATGAAAAGAATAAATTTGTCATTTAAAAAAAAACCATCTTTTCTCGGCTGTCACCAATATTTTTACTGGCACAGAAGAAAATAACTTAAATTTCACCCATTTAACCAAATTTTTTTTTTGAGAAATCTGCTGTAACTATCTTTATCCTCATTTTAATTTTAATTTTTTCTTTATTTTATTTCCATTTTTCAAGTCACTATAATTTCTTTCAAATAAAAATTTTCAAACTTTTAAAGGCAAGTTAAACTTGGGAAAAGGATGATACAAAAAAAAAAATTATTTGTTTCATATTTGGTATGAGGCAGTGTCTTCTTGACTTAAATCTCACCAAATGCATCTTTGCCAGGATAACTTAGCCAGGTTCCTTCCCGTCCTAGACGTAACTGTATCGAAAATCTCCATTTTCGTGTCATAGAACATTCACAACACGGGGCTCCTTTTTTCCCACGAATTGCTACAAAAGAATTCTTGCGTCAAATGTTTTCTCTCTAGACCTGAACCATGGAAAAATAATCATGCACAAAAGACATAAAAAAGCAAAATATAAAGAAGAATCGATGATTTCTTTTCTTGCTATCTGAGAAAGAGTTAGAATTCCGCTCGAGTTGTCTTCTCAGAACTGTGATGAGAAAAAAAAGGTCCCTGAGGTGTATTTTTTGATGGATTGATCCTTCTCTTTTCTCTCAACTCCTCTACTTATCAGAAGTTAGACTTGAATCAATACGAGAAAAAAAAAGTGTTTTAAAAGAGACTCGAGATAGTTTAAAAAATAAAAAAATGGTTGCAGACTAGGTTTTTTTAAATATTTTTTTTTATTTAGAATCACCTAAGAAAATACAGAGGTCACATGTCTTTTATCATTGTCGTATTTGAAATATTAGATGGAACCATCTTTACCTTGTAGTTGTTATAATGGCTTGTGCTTTATTTTTAAAAAATGTATTCTTCTTTTAAAATTTCAGATCTGAATATTTTTTTTCTAATGTAACAATTTTGACAGACCAATAATTTTATTCTGAACAGACTTTGACTATTTTCATTCCAAACTAAAAATGACACATAGTAGTTTCAATATGAAACTGTACCATGTTGCACCTTAAAACACTATGATGTGCTATTTTTTTGACAGGTTAAAGAAAAAGATTCCCTGCTAAGTTGAAGCAAAGTTTATTGAATCAAGAAGATTTTTCAACTTGTAAGATAATTGCTAATTTAAGTCATTTCTATTGTCATCTATAATTTCCAGCTAATCGAAAAAAAAGACCGAAAAGGGTATTAACCGAGCTCCTGTTAGTAGACTATTTAATTACAACTATTAACATGCAACTAGTACAATGAGGTTCCAAGTGATTTGTTTGATTTTTTTAGTTTGCCGTTTCCAATAGATGGAAGGTGAATTCAACATGGATTGCTTACAAAAATAAAGGAAAGCAATGGATAGAAGACTTTATATAAAGATGTAATGGTAAACTATTCATATAAAAGCAACAAGCATATCTATAGTGGCAGCCTTCAAAATAGAAACTATATTAGCAGGGTTTTTATTTCATCTTAAAATAATTTTTTAAAAGTTATCTATTCCGACCTCCTAGTGGTAATGAAATCGGAATAACTACAGTTTATGAGCCTACTAAAGCTGTTGCATAGAAAAGGAAAAATTAAATTGGTAATATGATCTCTGGTGAAAGGGGAATATTGGTAATTAAATCAATTATAGATAGGGTTTCAAGTAATAATCTCTCTTCACTGTTTGAATTACCGAAGGTAAACTTTAAACGTTCCGTTTAAACGGAGCTCTACCAGAGCAATCGGTACACTCAATTATTATGAACAGTCGAACATGATTAATTTCTTTTAATTTTTATGCATTGTATCAATTGCATCCAACTAAGCTTGGAAAATTCGTAAAAACTTCATTGTTTCTTCTTGATAACCAGGAAAGTCACAAGAATATTTCTGTTATAGAGGTGCCCAAATAAATGGTATGATTTTAATAACCTTTCATGCTTAACCCAGATATCGGATGTAACTGCCAAACATGAATGTATTTCACCCATTCAAAATTGATTGCAATCAAGAAATAAATAGTTGAATGTCAATCCCAAATGACAGTGGTAAATCTGCAATCATATATGATGCGGTCGAATTCGATTGATTAAAATTGAGAGTTTATAAATAATCATGAAAGTTTTCAATGTTTTGTTCCTTTTAATAAAAATATTTTATTTATTATGAGTCAATGCATTTCTAAGAAACAGACTGAAGGACTTATCGAAATTTCATCCACTTCTGGCTCACCAGCACAGATTCTGACTGAAACTACTGTCAATCTAAATGTGCCAACATTCTCTCCAGTTTTATCCCTTAAAAATGTGAAGAAATACTCCAAGATTCAGAAAAGAGAAGTAACAAGTAAAGGAAAGGCCAAAAGGTAAATCAAATATTGTCACAGACAGCCCTAAGAAACCAGCCTTTCAAACTTTGAAATCAAATAATTCCCTCACAACTAAAAAAACATAGAAAGTTACTGAAGAGAAATTCCAGAGCTTTAACAGAAAAGGTTTAAAACAGGTTTCTGAAAAATATGAATTCAGGAAGAGATGATGCGCTTTTTTTTTCAAATATAAAACGGAGTAAAGATTTTCTCATTGATAGTTGTATAACGAATATATATCAAAAGGAATGAACCTTTTAAAAACTATGGAATCTTGCTAATTATTTGCTCTTATGTATAAAAAATTTAGCTTTAATCGAAAATAATTGTCTTAATGCCTTAGGTGATTAAAAATCATTTTCTTATTTATGTTTGGTTTCATAAATAATCTAGGCATTAAGACCAAAGGTAAAGATAATTCTGAGTGAGGCATGCAATTCTGAATTGTAATTTCGAAAAACGTCGTTTATCAAAAACTAATTTAAATTATCACTATTGAAAATCTTGACCATTTAAGATATCTAATAAATCCAAAACTAAGCGTAGCTTTTTTTTTTGGGGGGGGGGTTAAGATGTGCTTCGGCGCCAGAATTCTGACTTTCTACAGGAAACAAATAAATAATTCATATCGGAAATTGATCAGGATTAATAAATTTTCTCCTATTGTAAATTATCATATTACTTCAAATCACATTTGTTAAAAATCCTTATAATCATATTTGACTTCAAACACTATCTCTCTTTCCTGTTCGGATATAGCTGCTTTTAATTATTTTAATTCGTGCCATGCAAAGCATTATTGCAAATATCTAGTACTAAATCCCAAGGATTATTCCCTATAAAAATTCCAGAAATCCATAGAGTAGAAATAAACTCAAGAAATATTTCGAACCTCTTATTATTCTTGGTTTCGGGCGGTTTTAATTCGCAAAATCCTATCAATAATAATAATTAGAGATCATTTGAGGAAAATCTAAAACATTTCACGTTATACCATTTATCATCTTCATGTAATAGTTTCTAAAGATTGAAACATTTTTCCCAATTCTATCTATAATTACAGAATAGCATACTAAAAATCTGTTTCACGAAATCAATAGGCATCCAAATCCCTACCAATGAAAGATTTTGTTTACTTAGTTTTTCTTTTGTCAATTACTCAATTCAAACTTTGTGCCCTCTATGGCAAGAGTCTGAAAACCCTGGATTTCATTGACAGTGTATCCAACAGACCAGAACCCAAACAAATCCTTCTCACTACTTCAGAGAAACAGGAAAGAACCAAAACATAAGATAAAATTTTCTAACCACATCAGCCACCCGCGATTTCCAGAGAGATTACAGGCCAATCACACGGCCAGAAAGAATCCAATCAGTGCTTAACACCCGTGATCGGGAAAGGTACACCCAAGAACGCCTTAATTAAAGGCCCGGCAGTTTTTAAAGGTTTTGCGCTCTGCTTAAGAACAGGGAGGGACAAGAAATACACTGAAAGGGGTTGGTAAATGGCTTCAAGAAGTTAAGCCAATTTAGAGGTCTAACACGTGGGATTTTTTTTGCCAAAATGGGATAAAGAACCAGGATCTAATCACGTTTTGAGAAAAATGTCATTCATTATAAAAAGGCTGTCACTAAATTCTTTATCCTTCTGCTAAGAAGGCAATTTTACTTCTTTCTTTTGGCTTATTTTTTTAATAAGAACATTCCACCTTTACAGGTGCCATATGAAAAAATTATTGCTTTGTCTACGAAAGTACACGGTGTAAAATATATTAATCATTAACAACAGTAAGTTAAAAAGCTCTTTAATTTAGAGTAACTAAAAAAAATGTAAAGATACTGAAAAATAGTTTCTCCATTACTATAATTCACTAGTTATTTACAATAATAATTATTAATTCTATTTCACAAGAAAAAAATATTAACCTGCGGAATAATTTAAAGAAAAATAATCAAATTAAAACCAAAGCAACATTTTACAGAAATAAGGACAGTATTTTTTAGCATAATTCAACTTCTTTTCTTTAAACGTCTTGCGATGTTTTTATCTCACTAACGAAAGTCTGTTCGTTGGACTCTATGAAATAACTGGACTATAACTGGACTCTATGAAATGAGATGAAAGCTTTTTGAAAACCAACTGAATTCAAAATCAAGTTTTATTGAACACGCTATTTGAGATATCGTTCAAATTTAATCTTCTATTATTACATCAATTAATTGGCTTTTTTTTTCCTTTATGGCGTCCTTATCTTTTGAATAATCGAAAGAAAAGGAATTTAAAGTCATTCTTTAGACTTCTAATGCTGTTTTTATTAGTCTTACTTCATCATCTATATTTTGCTAAGTTTTCTATTTAAGTTATCACAATAAAAAAGTTAAATAGTTAAAATAACTGTTGCACTTTATTCGCTGCAAAGAACTATTAGGAAGAAAAACATTTATCAAAAATATAATATTGAAATATTCATTTTCCGTTTATAAAGAAAAATATTTTAATTTAACGATATCAATGTCTCAGATGAATATTCAGTCAAACAATACTTAAATTTCAATCACGGCATCAAAAAGATGTCCTCTGATTGCTACTACAACATCCACAAAAAGTCATTATTCTTTTGTGTAATCTCGTGTTATGCTAAATATTTCCTCTACTAAATATCGCTACCCTAAAATGAGTAAAATTTTTAATAGAGTAATTTTTTTTCTTACGATTAAGTGATTTCTTGTTAGTCCTTTTGGTACTCGATTTCTGATGCTATCGTGATCGTCTGACATATTTCAAAATCCTGAAATCCATTCCAAGTAAACCTTTTAATTTTTTCAAAATGAGATTGTTTAATTGAAAAGATAAATCTTACACAGCATAAAACTAAGTTTGTTTCGCAGCTGATAAAATCGCGTCGTCTCAAGAGAAACATCACGTGAGCACTGATATAACCGTTCCGAAACGAGACTAAATGAAGTCCGATTATAACCGGAATGACCATTCCCATTCGTAGACACGCAATTCAACTGATTAGCTAAAGACGATTTAAAATTTTCATATACAGAAAATAAATTTGAAAAAAGTGCAATTATTCAGCTTAACAGATTTATCGTATGAGTAAAACGATTGTCCGCGACTGCTGACAATAGCAATGGCGTGACGGTGGTAAATAGCATCCGGGAGTCAATATAATTTTTTCACTCTTATTCACCATCAGTGACTTTGTAATTTAAGTTGCTCCTAGGATGTGTTATTATTTTTTCGACCTTTCATTACACTTTTCTTTCAAAAAGTGGCATATACGTATTAATGATTAGTCTACATGTCGCACCCTAAATTCATCGCGAAGGACATCTATACTCCCTTGTCTCCAGGGTATTAAGGCTCTGGAACAATCAATACAGCTCCTTTTAGAATACTGATCTACGATTTAACACTCCTTCCTCGCTATCGGTGAAAGCGTGATTTCTTAATTTTTGTCAGATACGTTTATACATAAAGGCTGAAATGCACGCCATATCTCAGCATTCGCTGGATATTCCCCATTACGTAATTCATTCTTCATTATCGGGTAAATACTGAAATTACGTCAACTGAGTTGTTAGAAAGATTTTGTATTGGAGAATCCGCAACAAAAAAAAATCTGAAATAGTTATTTGGACAACTGCTGTGTTCTAACTGTTTTCTGATTTTTAGGACTTCTAAGAATAAATTTGACTTCCTCATTCAATAAAAACATTTTGTTGATGAGTTTTCGTCAAATTACCTTGATTGGAAATTTCTTCTTAAAACTAAAACCATGAAATAGCAAACAAAGTTAGCAACAAACGTTGCTATACTTTGGAATGAAATAGGAGAATTCAAAAGTATCTCTATTCCTTATTCTTTATTAGCGCAATACTTAACATTTTATAAATAACAGAAAATATTTTTGGCAGGATTCTGACACTAGAAAAAAGGAATTTAAAAATATGACACTTTTCAGCTTTTGACAATAAATTCTTAGCATTTTGTGTATATAGACATGGGCTTGTCATTTTTGACTGAAATCGTTTTTATCTCTCTGGCTTTCCAATATTCAGTGGAGAGGTTAAATTTAGTTATATTACCACCTCATTTAGAAGCAACACCAAAACTGTTTTGGGACAGATTTCATAAATTTGATGTACGATCAGGCGACGAGGACTTACCTGAACTCTCATTACCTCTTCCAAACCTCAGCACAACACTATCAGACTGCTATGGAATTTATGAGTTATTACGTTAATAAAGTACAAATCGACAGGTGGTCAACCCTTTGATAGATTTGGTTCAAAAATTAATAGGAATCTACATTTTAGATTTTATACTAGTTTACAAAACTATATATATCTAGTTTTTTATATCTATATATATCTTTTGAAGATATCAAGTTCACTTGTACTTGAACAGACTAATAAGAAGTCATTCTCTGGATGAATTTCGTTCAAAATTTGATTTGAAATCTACGAATGCTGTCTAAAGGGCTTAAACCAAATTTCAAACATTTAGTTCAAAAGATTTTTGAGTTATATTTTCACAGCCAGAAATAATCCCAAAAATGGGTTTTCCGGACTCAGGGAGATCTGAAACGTGAAGAATCGTCAAAATCTCGGTCTCCAATTTGTTAGCGATTCACGATACTTTTTCTACATTTTGTGCACATAACTTAAAAAGAATGATAGAATAATGATTGATACACTATTGATTTCAGGCAGAATAATTATTGGTCGGAGTTTTTATGAACACTGTATTACGAGTCATTTCACTCAATAGAAACCCATCATCCATCGACGTTCAAAGAGAAAAAGAAAAGAGGTCAAAGCAAATCGAAAGTTTTCGAGCATTTAATCGTTCTTTACTTCGAAGGATAATAAAATCGTCTAATCAGTCGCAACTCATCAACACATAAATGAATTGATCTAAAAAAGTATTCTAAATATTGCTTTTTAAACTCCTCTTCAAAGAAAAAATTTAGTATAAAATAGCAGATTTTTTTTTTTTTTTTTTGCAAAGCAGCAATAACGAAAGACAAAGCTTTGATATCCAGAAAACATAGAATTCATTGTCTAAAAATGTATCCCAAAATTTGTTTGTTTCTTAAAGTATATTCATTTTTTTTCTGAATAAACGACTTATGCACAAGTATTACGATGTGATCAGAAAAAGTTTTCATTGTTGGAATATAAAAGCGAAATACGGCATATCATTAAATTTAAAAAACTGTTGGACTGAGAAAAACTGAACTTAAAAACATTTTTCCCGTTGAGTTAGGTATGAACTTGTTTCTATGTGATTCAGGAGACACATAGAAACATAGTTTCTCCTATTTATGCTTCAATTCGAATATTCATTAAGCGGTTTTGAATACCATTTGCAGCTAGGTTGCACCAGCTCGAAATGCTGAATTCATTTATTTGCCCTCACAGAAATACAATAGTTGCCGCTACGAAAAGTATTCATAAATGTTTACTTTTATTTCCATTAAAGCATCGAATTTCTGGTATTAAAAAATCTTTGCACAGGAGTTACTGGAAACAGTTTCAGCTGTTGCAGAAGCAGACCTGGTGGGCAAACCATATCTGCTTCTAATGAAGCTTTGCCGGTTTAAGAGATGAATCACGGAGCACCTGATTGCGAGTATCTTAAACTCTGGACACAGCAAATGATTAGGGCATTTGCGTTGCTATAAAGTTACTTAGCAAGCTGTTGTGCTTAAGAAAGTAAAAAAGTATTAATTATGCAGGGTTAAAAATTACTTAGAATCCTAGAAAAAAAGAGAACTAATAGAGCTTGTATTATATTATACTTGTAATAAAATAATGAGCATACATTCCACAATATATTAATATGCTTTAAAAACCAAGCATACGATTTTCAATCTTTTCCTTTTTTATTTCATTTTTGCTATACCTTTTAAACTCAGGGATTTAAAACCAAACTAATCTAACGAAAATAAGAAGTGTGTGTGTGTGTGAGTGTGTGTACGTGCGTGTGTGTGTGTGTGTGTGTGTGTGTGTGTGTGTGTGTGTGTGTGTGTGTAAGAAGTAAAGAGCAAATCATCACGCAAATTTTCAAGAGAAAAGTGCAAGTAGGTAGTTGCCTAGATAGATAGGTTTACAGGAAACTTAAAAATTTATATTTCTCTGTTGATAATTTTATTTCAAAATTTTGCATTTAAGCGTAAGGAGTTAACTTTTCTTAAATAGCAAAATTAAAAAAAAAAAAATTCTTTTGAATATTGCTTCAAATTAAATTACGTTCAATAATTTATGTGAATGGTGAATAAAAATAAAAAGAAGCATTCATTTTGTTTTTCTGTTTTATGAACGACTGCTTGCTCATTACAAAAGTATGGATTTGTAGCGACTAAATCTACAAGAGAAAACAAAAAGAAAACAGATAATTCTTTCCACAGAGAGAAGAAAAGAAGAAAACAAGTTTCTAAACAACGTGAAAGCAATTTTTGAAGCAGTTCTAGTTTTAAGTTGCCCTTTTGACCCTGAATACCATCATTCCGAAGTATTACTCGCCGAATTTTAGCACACTTGTGACATCATTAAAAGCAGCAATAAACTGGTGCCTTTTTTTTTAAAGTCTCATTGGACAAATAGAGCTTCATTTTTATCTTTCTTAAAGACATATCAGTACTTATTTTCTGTTAATAGAATCGTGTCAATACATAAATCATTCACTGCATGAGATCCTCCTTTTTAAAAAACGAAATCTTCCGTTGAATGCTTTCCCTCGGGAACCGACCGACAAAAAAGTAAAGAAAGAAAAAGCAAGTCATCCACCTCAATTGTAAGAAAAGTAATATGTAAGATCGGTATTTTTTTTCCTGCCTCTATCAGATGAAGAGTTAGTGTTCAGCCTTTCCAAAGTACGAAGAATAAAATGATACCAAATCAGGTTGCCTTCCGTATATGGGTTACCTGTTCCCCAATGTCTTAAAAGACGGGCATGGATAAAGTGAGGAAATAAAATACAAAAAAAAAATTAAGTCGGAAAAATAATTCAAGTTCAAAATGTTTTGATTGGGGGACATCTCTTGTCTTAGAAAATTCTCTCTTTATATGGTAGCTCTTTTTAAATGTAGCAAAGCCTTTTTGACTTCTGAAAATTGAAAACTTTCTGATGTCAGAAGAAGTATTGGATTTCATGTATCAGCACTGAAATAAAAGATAACTATTGTGCTTCAGTTTCAGTTTCCCATGCATTCAGTTTTGAAATTCATGACAGAATTAAAATTTACCAAGAAAACCAGGGCGGAATATCTTCCCTTTGCTCCTATTAATATTCTATGCTTCAAGATCTAAAAAGAAAATACGAAGTTACTGGACAATTTGAGCTTGCTTCAATGGAGGATACAGTTTAAATGTTATTTGTAATCCCTTATTCTATTATTCTATTCCCTATTCTAAGGTGAATTACAAGAATAGAATATCTCGAAGCAGAAAATTCTTAGTAAACTGATATTTCTAAAAATAATTGCCCTACACAAAATATTAAATCAAAATTATGAAATTACTCACTATATAAGCTATGTACATTTAAATTATATAAATTAATAGAAATCTTACGCTTATATCAACTTTACACGTATGTGAATTTTGCAAAAGAAGAATGGTGAGAATGGATCATTCTGAATAGAATGATCCAATCTCACCTGGATACTCAATCTGGGTACAGGAATCTTCAATGGTCGTCATTCTACTTAGGCGGTCCACCATCAACCTTTCCTACAGCTGTACCTGTACTTAAGCACGCTTTGGAAACTGTATAAAAACACTTTTGTCAATTTCAAAATCGTCAACAAAACTTATAAAATTATGTGTTTCCTCTTATTTCTCTATCATTCTATTTCTTGTTAAGGCATCTTCTTTCTTTAATGTACGATATCATTTTCACAAGCAGTGAATATCCGGAAATAAAGGCTTCCTCTTTCTTTTTCCTTGTGCTGCATGCGCACGAGGCATTTCTAAGCATTTTGTAGCTCTCATGTCATCTATGACGTCATAATCCTGAATATTTATTTACATATGCCTAAATCTAGTGCTGAATTGGCTTTTTTATAATGAATGCTAACTGTCTTTTCCTACAATTTAAAAGCTATATGACGAAAAATTACTTAATTCTACAAGTTTCGTTCACAAGTGAACAATGTTAGGGAAAAATTCTTCACAAAATTCCGTTTGGTTCTGTTCCAGAAGCTTTGCTGTAGTGGGTTTTTGGTGAAACAATCAACAGACTTCAATAACAAATAGAGGCGTTTATTAAAACGGAGACACGAACACAGATGACGAAAATTACAGCCGAGACTTACACAAAAGCAGTGCTAACAACAAACGTCATAACGCTAATACTTAATCGGTAGCAAATAACCCCAGCAACATACAAATCGGCTGGACAAAACCCAGCAAGAAGAAAAATTCACGTTCTTCCAAACGTCTACTCTCTAACTCTATCTCCACGGTTTAGCTGTACACCACGGACGACTCACTACTGTACGATTAATACTTAGCACACGACTCGATGCTACTTCAGTACTTGACTCCAAAACTAGGAGCACGGCTGAATCCTCAATTCACTAAATGTTTGAGGTCTACTCAACGACTCCGCTTCGCTGGACTAATCCAACTGATTCGTCACTGGTTAACCAAACGAATGATTCCAACTTAGTCTGCCGGCTTTTTATAACTTCCGAAGCCGAGTACAGAAAGTTCTTGAAGGAATCGCATGATTCGGGTCCTATTGGTCCTGTTGCCAAAGTTTTTTGAAATTTTTGAATCATTCATTTTGTTGCTAAATAATATCCAATTCTGTTGCCAAGCCGGAGATCATCGATCCGGCATCCATTCAGCATCCAACAGAGCAGTCAGTAAAACTGTCTTTTCTACAATAGAACTAACTAGGCTGGGAAGCAACATTATAGATTCAGAACAATACGTTATTTTATATGTATGAAAGTTATTGTTTTATAACTTTTAGCAGCTGACATTAAGTATACAAGGAAACCACTAATCTGTTGACGAGGGAGATGAAAGCGTAATACGAATGGAGGAATCTGACGATGATAATTTTGACTATATTTGACAAAAAACGTAGGCTATAAAAATGGAGGAAATAACTAATCTCAAATAATCTAACAATGCTAATTCAATAATATTTTGCTTTTCAACTTTGATGGAGTCGGAATGAAATATGATTATTCCTGCAAGATCTTCGAAGCTGGCAAATTGGTGAATGGAATATAACAGATTTAAGGAGCCACAATTACGCCAGTCCAAACTTTTTTTTTTTTTTTTTTTTTTTTTTAGCAGCCGAAGGTATTTTTTTCTTTCCGAGTTAAAGATTTCTGCGAATCAGTTGAAATCCATAAATATTCCCAGATCCTATTGTTTAAGTAGCTAGTTAAAAAGCAGATTTTTTTTTAAGGCACAATAAATCTTGTAGAAAAATCTGTTGAATATTGGATTGAATACTCTATTTAAAGTAGAAACTCTGATTTCTACTACTAAATAAAACTACTAATCTTTTTACAAATTTTTATGAATAATTATATACTTTAAATACTTCCAAGTAGTGTGCCATAATATTAAATATATTTTTAATAAAGATTCTTTTCGGAATCATTTCAGACAAAATTATTTTTAGAATGATTATAAGGTACCCCAAAATAAATATTTTAAATCATTATATTAGTATATATATGATATTCCATTAAATAGAAAATATTAGGGTTAAAAAGCCGTAAAAAATGAATAGTTTGAGGTAGTTGTAAGAAAGCAGTAAAATGCATACTGGAGGCAATTCGCAGCAATACTAATCATTTCAAATATTTTCTTGTTACAAATATTTCATCAAATCGCTACCTTATCCATAAATCGAAGCACATATTCCTAATCACTCCATGATCACTGAAGTAACTGCAAATTCTCTTGTAAAGGCTGTTGGTTAATCAACAAACTATTGTGGAAAAATAGGATATTGTTTAATAAACACTACACAGCATCAGTGAGTGTTCAAAAAATATAAATCTCTTCTTACTTTCATAATATAAGTTTAAAATTGAATTTATAAAATTCATTTCCAAATAATCTAACTGATATCAATTTTTAAAACATATCCTGTAAATAATATGAGGTAAATATTAATTTTAATTTTAATTGTTTTCAAAGTATTTATTTATCCTTTTATAGCATATGTAACAGATCTAATATTACAATAGAAATTCTAGTAAATATGACTCTTTATCTTCCCAAATCTTTACACACGTGCGACACAATAAAACTTAATATTCAATTTTTATTTTTAAACAAGAATATAATAAAAAATGGTGTTTATTTACTCTGTGTATCAAGTTTGTAACTATAACCATAATCACATTAGTCCAATAAATTCATTTTCGAGTCATAGAAAATTCACAACATGACGTACTTCCACATCTAGAGCAACTGAAAAACTCCGATATCGGATTTTGTCACTTTCGACACGAATGACTGAAAATAAAAAAAGGAAAAAATAACCCACCTAGAATGGAAAAAAAGTAAGATAAAGAAAGTGGGGCCGATGATTTCTCTCGTGCATCCCGCTGTGAAAGGAAGAGTTCAGATTTCTCTCGAGTTGACTTTTCAGAGACAACTAAAGAAAATGCCCCCCAATGACATTTTTTGATAGATGGCTCCCTCTCTCTTTGCCTTTCCTCCTCTCAGAAGGGGGCTCTAAATTCGTCCAAAATATCAAATTAAAATTGTTTAAGGGAAATAAAAATAGAGAGGAAAGGAATGGGAAGTGGTTGCAATTTAAAAATTATAGGAAAATGTTATGGCATCCTGTTTTTCACCATAAGTGCTTCCAAAATATTAGTTGGAGTTATCTTTGCCTTCCATTTAAATGGGAAATCATACTTTTGCAAAATTTTCTTTCAATAGAGCGAGAAAGAGGACGAAATTCCATCTCAAATAATATGTAATACTTTTTTTACTGGAAATAATAAATTATATTTATCTTTACTTATAATAAACATGAATTTCTCTCTAATTTTAAGTTAAAAATCTCATAAGAAATATAAACCTTTAACGATCGCTTGTGAAATATTCAGTGAAGTGACTTGTAGGTTATGTTTGTGTATTTCCAGGAGGTCTGCTCCGGGATTGGTCTGTTGCAATGGTTTTGTTGCAGATGGTTTTGCGCAGATAATGTTTGCAAACTGAGTAAGAAGGATTATTTGATTGCTTGTATAGTATATTTACTTACTTAAAAACAACATTTTTGGTATATCTAAAAGAGGAAAATAAATAAAAACTTATTTTTGATGTGAATCATCATCTACAATCTGGTTAAATTAAGCAATACGCCAAATTTATCTGATTTAAAAAATCTGATTTAAAATGAAAAATTCTTAATGATTTCAAATATAAATATGAATAAGAATTGTACCCTGAAGGGCTGGCATTACCTCCTCCAAAACTTCTAAATTGCTTTAAATCATGTCCTGGAATTTTTACTCAATCGTATTTCAAGTGGTACGATTCATTATTTAGAAAAGATATTATAGATTCATCTGTTTGTTACGCATTTACTGTTATGTTAGGAGAAAAACCTATCATTTTAAATGCAGGTCTTTATTTATCAGGTCTTTATTAAGACCTGTGTGCGTGCATGCACAAGGGTACAGAGAGATACCTGTGCTTCTTATCCTGTCATTATCTATATTAGAACACAATGAAAAGATAAAGAGCGTATGTATTGGGGGGGGGGAATTAATTCATATAAATCTTTGCATGATATTGGATAATTACACAGCATATAAATATTAGAAAATTAAGAAATATATAGAAATACTATTAAAAAAACGGTCCACCTAAAAAGGAGAACGATTTTTCAAAAGCACTAACATTCTCAATTCGCATTTTACAGTAATGATAGGTATATAAATAAAACAAGCAAGTGTGATAAATGCGATTTATTTCCTTTTCTTTTTGTAAAAATAAAAGGAAATTCTTTTCTATGACGTATCTTTAATTTCTGAGCGAATGAAAAGCATTCATTGTAAATGCAGATTAATAGATAAAATCGCAATCCTTGTTTGTTTTTTTTTCTTCCTTTTTTTTTGTTGTTGGGTGGTATTTTATATATATATATATATATATATATATATATATATATATATATATATATATATATATATATATATATATATATATATATATAAAAGGAAATCTGTTTTATGAACCGTAAATATTACACTTCATCATTCGGTTGTTGTGAGTTATGGTGCTAACGCATGGTGTTATGCGTTTATTTTATTAATATCGCTGAATGGACAAGACTCGATTAAAAGCATGTAATTGATTTCAAAAATTAAGAAATGGATTAATATTCATTTTCTTCAAATATTTAGTATAAATTTAGGAAAACACAGAATAAAACATTTCTTTATTTTCACGAATTCTTAGGAATCAAGCTATTTTGATGATAAACTCTATTTTTCAATTAAAGGATAACGAACGAAGCATCCCTATACATAGAAAAAAAAAGGAAGGTCAAATATGCGAATCATTTCTGATTCAAAGGAATTTATGCTAAATTATAAGAAGAGAATGAAATGGCACCACCGCACTCTCATAAGGCAAAAGATAAAGTGTTTATTTACATATATACATGTAAAAAGGAGAAAACAACTATAATACATAAGATTTCGCCGTCTGGTGTGGGAGACACAAATTACTTCAATATTATACAATCCCATTTCATTTAAAGTTCACTACATTTATGAGGTGCATAGTATTCCTATAGAAATAAATTAAAACTTGATGTAACAGGAAAAACTATAACGGACTTATTTTTCATCGTCGTCAGTTTATTTCGTCTCCATCTTACAACGTTTCAACGTTTTTCATACAAAGACTGAAGACAATACCAACAACTTTATTTTAAAAAATTTCCACTTATAGGAGTATTATATATTTACAAAATCGTAAGCAGAAGAGTAATTTCTACTGATACAACATCAATAGAACGATTTGTAATTAGGATTGCTAATGGTTAGCTGGAAAAGTAACAAGTCAGCACAGTAAAAAATTTCTTCCAGAAAAAAAATTCATAAAATGCACATTTTATATCATTGAAACAATTGCTCAGTCCTGCAACACAAAATGAAACAAATGCGGGAGGAAATATCCTTCCAATAACTCTCGAGAAAAGCGATTTAAACTTCTCATGGCTCTATAAGACACAGACATAAAATGTACGATTTTCCCCCGGTGCCGGATTGAAACACTACCTTTGAAATTTTAACGCAACCATCCGGAATTTTTTCGGCACTTTCGGAGTGGGCACTTTGCTGTGAGTTATCTCTATGACGGCATCTTTAAAGGCACCTAAAACGTTTTTTAGTATCTATATTACAGTGTTGTGATGTTATATGCGATTCGAAAAAGCATGGAAAACTTTAAGTGGTAGAACAATAGAAGGTTATGAGAAACACTACCAGTTATTACGGTTAGATGGATTCGAAGTGTATAAGTTTCATTTCGGAATGGTATGAATTTTTCTAAAAGAAGATATTTTGCTCTCAAATGTAGACATGTTTTTCATGGAATGGGGAGTTTTATTCTTTTCAGTAATAACTTTCTAAGATATCCATCATTTTATGATTTATTTAAAAAGAAGGAAAGCTGAAAATAATTTCGTAAGACCTTAAATTGGCGATGCAATGAGATTTTCTCACATATTTAATTTCACATTTGATGATTATTAGATTGTTCTTGCCCTATAAATAAATCATTTAACCATAAGATACATCTAAAGAACGTAAACATTTCTGCATTACCAGAGCCAACTTTGATTTTCTAATCCAAATGACTGGCCGTCATTTGCAAATCGATTGCAAAAAATGCTACATTTCGATGCCTAACTGTCATCGGCAGTTTTTTTCTTTCAAACCCACTTTACGACACTTTACAGTCACCTCTTTACGACAGACCATTGTCTCCGTTAATCACCGTATAAATTGACTGTTTTGAATTTTCAAGTAAAAAGCGTAATATGCACTAAATATCAAATAAAGCTGAAATAAAATATACATTTTAAACATGATGAATTCTTTTGCTAAAAAACAATTCAAATTATTGGAAAAAAAATTTATCAATACTAGTAAAATATATGAGACAGTACTAAAAGCCACTCGCCATATTTTAAGTGTTACTCTCTTGATTTCGTAAAAATGGAGAACTTTAAAGTTCTTAGAAGAAGTTAAAAAAGCGACGTAAGATAGACTGAAAAGCAGAATATCTTGAAAATGATTCCTTTTCAACTCCCATCTCTACCAGATCATTCAACAACAGCACTTTGGAATTTGACATGAGGGAATATCAAATAACTTGAAAGGGCACTGACGCGGTTACTGTTTCAAGTAGTTACCACTCAAATCCAATCCTATCATGTTGAAACACAGCCAGAACATATCACACGACACCATTGCTAGGAAATTTTTATTCCCCAAATTCCTGCACATGCGTGTCTACGATGTCCTAAAATACTGAATTGAACTTTTACTCTTTTTTGTTATTTAAAAATTCAGTTGCAGAAATGCTGCTTCTTTCTATTTCAATCCTTTTTATGACCCGTTTTCGAATGCAAAGCGTGCTTTCTTTTAGGGCCATTGGACAATCGCACCACCAGATTATTTTTTCTCATAATAAAATTTTAAAAAATTCTTGTATTGTTTTCTGTCTGTGTTAGACCGTTTAGAATATAAGAAATAAAAGAAAGGAAGTTGCAAATTCGAATATTTTTTTTTAATGTAGAAGGTTAGTAATTATTCATCCCATCCCCTGAACGGAATTAAAGGCTAGGTGAATGTGGCGAGTTCAGGGGGTCCCAAACTGAAGTGGCCTGATATAAAAACTTTTTTTTATAATATCGGAATAATATTATAATAAACAATTATTTTTGAAATTAAGAAGATTTTTTTCAAAGTTATATGATGTCAAGAATTAACTGTTATATTTCTTCAAACGTAATTCATAAAAAATTAAATTTATCTAAAACAATGCATGATTAATAAAATTAAAGAAGCCAAATATTTCTTGCGCTATATTAATTCATTGTATTGCATCAAGTGTTACAGGAATATCTCTTATCAAAGTAGATTAAAAGATTAATTTTGATTAAAGAAACAGTTTTTCATGAAAAATTCAATGCAGGACATTTGGCTACCTTCATTATCTTCGAAGTAGAATTAAATTTACAGAATAGCGCCAAATATATATATATATATATATATATATATATATATATATATATATATATATGTGTGTGTGTGTGTGTGTGTGTGTGTGTGTGTGTGTGTGTGTGTGTGTGTGTGTGTGTGTGTGTGTGTGTGTGTGTATTTCTAATTTTGGCTCCAAACTCTTTCCAATTAATTGTTTAAAAAACAATGGTGGAAAAACAAAAAAATAACCATTTTGTTACCCAAAATAACTACATCGAATAAATCCACTCTCCAGCTACTCCAGAACTTCAAAGATCAAAACTGAAAGTTCAAATTTGTTAAAGAGTATGAAAACATTTCTGATGCAGTTACAGTTCCAACTGCCATTTCAAATCCTCAATCCCATCTCAGCAAACAATGAGGTTACATTGAGGCAGCACGTGGAGCTCCCTCAATGGAAATTTACTCTCCGAATTCTCCCTTTTCTCTGACATCATAAAACACACAGCACTGAACTGAATGCTTGCTTTATTTATTTTTTTTCTTTAAAAGAATCGCATTGAAGAAACGACGTTCCTTTCCTTTTTCACTCCTTGTGTGACTGTAACCATATTCACACTCTCTTCTAATAGATTCCGTTTCGAGTCATGAAACATTCACAACACGGGATTCCTTCTTTTCTGGAAAAGCTAAAAAAAATAATTCTTACTTAGAAGGCTTTCGTCATGGATCCAGAAGAGGAGAAAATAAAGAAAGAAATCATCTACTTCGTATAAAAAAGGAAGATAAAGGTGGTTTCGCTGGATTTTTTTCCCCTGATTCTGACTATCAGAGAAAGAGTTAGGATTCCGCCTCAGTTGCCAACTCAGACTATCGACAAACGAAATGTTCCCTCAGGGTTTATTTTTTCCTGGTGCACACGATTTTCTTCTTTTCTCACTCCTTCATCTACATATTAGAAGATGGACATGAATCCATAGGTGAAAGAGAACTGAAAAAGAGATTTCTCTGTTCACTGATGCTGAATGCAAAGAAGGATTGATTTTAAAACACGTAAAATAAGGCGGTTGGGATCACATACGTTGTTATTATTGTCTTTGAAATTTTATTTAAATACCCCTATTAGATAATATATGATTATTAGACAATTTGATAAATGATAATTATTAGATAATCACATATTAATAATAAGATATTGATTATCAGATAATTACCCTTATTAGATAATGATAATCGAATAGGGGATTCATCACACATTAAATAATCTGCTTCCTCCAACAGAACTTATAGAATCTTTTCCCACATTTTAGATGTGAATACCTATTAACTGGTAGAGACAGGTCTCAATTCAAATGCTGATTGGAAATGAAAAATAAAAATAGTAAACGATGCAAATACAAAAACCAACTCAAATACCATATTTCATTTTGAAGATTCAGATAAGTATTACTTCATAATGCAATGGTAAACCTGAAAAATATCTGGTTATCTTCTAAGCAGTTTAAAAAGTGCATTGGTGTGAACACTCCGGCGGATAGTGTATAAAGCTTTTAGCGATTTTCTAACCATTTCACTTTTGAAACTTATAAAGCTTTTTATTCTAGTTCTCAAATGAGAATACGATTGGCTAAACAAAAGGCTTTGCTTCCTTTTACTTATGTTATATCATCAGAACTTTCCTGTATAAATGGCTCATGAAAATCTTATGTCACCTAAAAAATATACTGGGGTGTCACAATATGAATGATGGGAAGATTTATTATAATTCAAATAAGTAAATATATCCATTACGAAAACGCAATTATTCTTCTAATTAACTAAGATTCTTTTGCATAAAAAGAAAGACTGTAAAAAATTTTTATTTACAAAAACATGTTTAATTTTATATATTACATACGCAAAAAAATAACAAGAACTATTAGTTTTGCTTCCTGCTCACAGAACGAAACTAATACAGAAATCATAAAGGAAAGGTTTGAAAGGAAAAAGCAACAGAAGACTGTAGAAAACCAGAGGCATTTAAGAGAATATTTTGTTTCAACTTCCCAGCCCATCTGATGTTTCAAGGAGAGGATAATGAAAGGAACGTGTAGATGTATTGTATAACTCAATTCAAAGCAATTACAGTTTAAAGTTACGTATATCAGTTTTGTTCTCATTCTGCTGAGACTAGAACAGGCCACTCAAAAGCAAAACGATTAATCTTCAGATTTCTGTGCTCTTCCGATACCATTAAAATTGTTATCGGTCTCAAGTTTTCTTTCCCAAATTTAAGTTGAAAAATTTATGTCTAATTCCTTTCTATATACTTTTTAATTCTATAACAGTATTCATACTCATACAAGAGATTTTTTTTTTTGCCAACTCATAAAAACATCTCGGGAGAAGATTTTTTTTTTATAAATTAGAAAAAAAGATTCTTGTTTCGAATACTTTTATTTTGGACTCAAAATGAAGAAATATAAGGATAGAAAAGAACATAAAAACGTATCATGAATTGGGTTGACGATATTTTTTTCCTTTCTCCCACTGTCAAAGAATGAATTAAAGATTCCGCTCAAGTTGCCTTCTCACAGTAGTGATAAATGTAAAGTCAGATGTAGTGGCTTTTTTTTTTTTACATAAATTTATCCTTTTCTTCTCAGAAAGTGGAGCTGAATCAATATGTGAAATAAAGTAAAAAACGTGTTTTGTAGAAAGTGTAGTCAAAAGGCAGAAGAATATAATGAGGTCAAAAGTATTTATCAATAATTTCTTATGAAAATAATCTTAAATCCACTTCAACATTAAATAATTGCTTTCCTAATTTAGAAGAAAACTGCATCAACTTTAAGAAAACATCAATTTTAAGAAATTATTTTGACAGATTTTTTTTTCTTTTTTCAAAACCCTGCACAATCTGCCTGGAATATCTAACACATTGAAATTTATAAAAACTTTCAATGAATTGCTCTTCAGAAAACATATAAATTCTAAACAAGATTTTGTGCAATAACTTTTGAAAATTTTTTTTTCTTTTTACTTGCTCAGAATGAGGTTAATTGTTTTAAAATTAATTTTTAATTAACTGTCATTACAAAATAATTTTAATATAAGTATTTAGGTATTAACTCAGATTTTCATCAATCAATTCTCTTTCACGATTTCTTTTCAATTTTTGGTATTATTATTTTCTCGAATGAAGGCAAAGTGGAATAATCACTGAAAAATTAATTTAGTGGGTTTTTTTGTAACGAAAACTACGTTGCGACTCATTTTGTAAAAATAATATAAACTGAAATAATCGTTATACATAAGAAATTTCATTTTCATACATTTCCAGAATTTGATGGCATTATACTTAAAGATCTTAGATCTAAACAGTTTATGATGCGGAGGAAATGGATGAGGAATGTGGATTAGGATTAAGCATTATGTTCAAGTCACAAATTGAATATTTCTGGAAAAAAAATCCCTAAATTTTTCAATTTTGAAATACAATCCATGAAATTTCTGAATCAATGATCAATTAGAGTTACTGAAACCCATAACACTTCCATCGTTAACTATTAAATACTTTTTTTATATTTTATATCGGTCTTGAGACAGAAATAACTTGTTGCGCGCAATTATAGATTATGAATATCATCGAGTAACTAGCTGCATAGGATCAATCAGGAATACATTTGAAAAATCAAAATAACCAGAAATCAATGTTCAGCAAGAAACACGTTAACTGAACCATAAAAAGGAACAATAAAAAAATTAAGAAACATGTCGGATCTGTCTATTTCGAAACTCATCATTCCAACATTTTCAATATTAAAAATAGAATTTAGCAATCACTGCACAAAGCTAGCTTTGGTTAAAAATTCTTCCTCCGAATAAAAAAATTAATTTATACATTGGTTTAAATATGTCACTCTTCCATAGAAACAGAAATAAATACAGAAGACCAATGACACAGTATTTATTTTGTTGCCATCAATCACAAAACTTTTACCTTGCCATTTCTTCTACCATCTTTTAATGTGTATTGAATGCTTCTGTCACTCCCTATAATATTTGTAATATCAAATTGACTCGATACATACGACTTTGATATTACTGTTTTGGAAAAAAAACTATTTTTTGAATATATTAATGATTTTCCATGGATGCGTTTGGCTATCCAACACATCCGGCTATCCAACACATCCGTGTTGGATAGCCATCACGGATATTTTCTATATTTCACGGATATGCCAACTATTTTCTTTATTCGAAAGGCTAAAAATTGATAAATATTTCCTACAGCAATTTAACCCATTAACTGCCCTTTTTTTTAATTGTTTGGCAGAAAAATTTATACATGTTCACCACAAATTAAGTCACAGTTTAATTATATTGAAATTAAGATTTGTTTCGAAAACTTTTGATATTTTTAAAACTATACTATAATTTCTAAACTACACATTTATCTACGGTATTTTATTATAATATGAAACCAATATATAATTCTTCAAATAGGACAATTGTGTTCCATTCAACTTACAAACAATTTCAAATGTGTTCGCTTGTCGTAAATTTGTTCTCTTGTTGAACGTGTAAGCACACACGTTCTGTTGCACCCAAAACATGTTCTTTTATCCGCAATGTTGACTAATATGTACACAATGAAGCTAAAGCGTAAGGCATACCAAATACATTTTTGGCGTCAAAGGGTGTACGTAAAATGTCAAAATCCCCAAATAGAGATTGTAGCAGTTAATGGGTTAAAGTACTAATTCAGGCTGAAAGCGAGTTTTTTATACTTTGAATAAAACCTTGAATGGCAGTGATGGATTTAGCTTCTACGCGTAACCTCATTAAAAACAAACTACTGTATCTCTTCACCATTATTCGGTACTCTGAGCGCTGTTCGGTATCATAGCAATATTGTAGAGTAACTTCCGCTAATATTTTTCGATCAAACTCATTGATTTCTATGTACCAAAATGAATCCGAAAATTCCTAAAACCGCTTACATAAACCAAATATGTAAGTATGCGCATCATTTCAAGTGGTGTTTTATCTTCTTGTTGAGGTATAATATCATCTATAAGTTTACTAACTATAAGTAAAGCTCAGTTTTTCAATAGAAAAGAAGAAAATTCATTCATGAGACAAATTATGAGGAAAATTGCAATGATCTAACCTTACTTTAACTCATTTTTAGTTGTGTTGAGAATATTTATTTCAAAGAACAAATTTTTATTTCAGATGGCATCCAACATTTCAAAAGCAAGATCACACACCCATTTAAAAACTTATATATACTATATAAAACAAACGCAAATCACGATAGATTACAAGAAGAGCGACGGAGCTCGCTTCCCGCTGATATTTAACCTAAGAGCAAAAGGAACTGTACATTTTCTCCTCTATCCTGACGTGTCCTAAAATGTTTAGGCATACTATTTTCTTCGTATATCATTAAACTATAATTTAAATTTATCGTGTTAGCTTCAACATCATTTCATTTGCAAGTTTTGCAATAAAATGAATATAATTTTGTTCCCGATACATTTGTAAGAATATTTTTTTTAATTAGATGATTCAAGAAATATGTAAAGCTACAACAGTTTAATTACATTTTAATAATAGTTATGCTGAAAATAAGTGATCAGTATTTGAAACTAGATTTCAGTTGTACCAAGAAACAAAAAAAAACCGCCTGAACTTTCAATCTCTTAAGGAAACTTTATGCATACCTCTCGATTAACCACCAGAATGCCAATAGTCATCAGTTAATTATTAAGTAAAAAAGAATACGGAAAAAGTATCTAACATTGAAATCTTATATATGTACTGATCAAAACTAATTTGAATTTATAAAATACTATTTATTTATGAAAACTATTATATATTTATCAAAGAAGTTTAATTAATTATCATTAAGATCAAATCATGATTAGATCATCAAACATCAAATTCACTGAAATTTAAAAAGAATATTTTTGATATCTACACAAAAAAAAATCTTGATCGTTATCGAAGAAAACGTGTAATAATTTTGGACATCGAAACTGCTATACTTCGGTTCTAATGAAATATAAAATTTCATTATTGGCTGTATTGGAAAACATGGAAGTTTTTAACATCTACACAGTAAAGAAAAAAATGGTCGCAAATCTACACGATTCCGCTAAACGGTATCACAACATCAATATATATATATATATATATATATATATATATATATATATATATATATATATATATATATATATATATATATATATATATATATATATATATATATATATATATATATATATATATATATATATATATATATATATATATATATATATATATATATATATAATATTTTCTAATTTTGTGTGCTCAAAAAAATTTTTAAATTTCTCAAAATCAAAAATCTTACATATCATTTTAAACAGAATTTAATGACGATTTCAATACAAAAAGAAAAATTCAAATATTTTCAAATAAAAAAAATATTCTTACTTTAATCTCAATAACAAACACAGTGATGAAGTGGATTATAATTTCTAACTTTCCTGACAAATCACTGCGTTTGTTCTGGAAAACAATCAAATGTTAATAACTGCTAGCCGAAACTGACATCGTGTTTTAAGTTAGAAAAAGTCATTATTGTGCTTTTTTTCTGTAGAAGAAAGACTGTTTTTTATGTAATCAAATTGCAAGTTAGATGTTTTCTTAAACTTTTCAATACTTAGTAGGATGGATTTTTTTAAATATTTATAATATTTAGTCAAAAAGCATTGACATCAAATAACAGAATAGATTGGACACCTAGAAAGAGAACTAAGATTATTGTGTTGCAAGAATGTGAGCTTTAATATGATGAAATTGCAAAACAGATGGATTATTCAGTGATTTCATCTGAAGTCCAAAAGTTTTGTTTACAAAATCAGGAGACAAATTCGAAAGAAAAAAAAAAAAAAAAAAAAAAAAAAAAAAAACAGGAAAAGGCCGACCATGGTGCACCACATTTGTTGATAATAAATGTCGAAAGTGAATGTAAGACAAAGTAGTGATGTCGAATGTCGCAAATATATAAGACAAAGAATAGGCGAAGAGCTAAATCCTGTCTGCATTCATGTAACTATGAAGAACTCAGTTACTGCTATGAATTAGTCAAGCATGTCAGCAGACAACATTGGTGTCCTTCATGTTATCAATTGGACATTAAATGCTAGAAAATACATTGAGATTATTCTAGAGCCAAAACTTGCACCTACCATCAGTATTTTTCCCAATAACGCAACATTTATTTTTCAGCAGGATTCAGCTCCTTGCCACACAACAAAAATATCGAATGAGCACTGAAAAAAATTTCTAGGATTTTCTAGCAGATTTTTAGGAAAATGGCCTAGAAAATAGTCCTGACCTCAAAATTATTGAAAACATATGGCACCGTTAACACTCTTGTACATCAAATAAAAGAGAATGAATTGAGACTATAATTGTCTCCTGGCATCATGCAATAACGAAATAAGAGCTAAAACTCGTCAGCTCAATGAAACATCAGTGTAAATCTCTAATAAAAAATAAAGGCTACCCTACTTAATCTGATAACTCAGAGTAGTCATCAGCATCTAATGAATCTCGATAATTATTGTCGCTCAACTTTTTCTGTATTGCAAATATTTGAATTTTGCTTTTGGTATTGAAATCAGCATTAAATTCTCTTTAAAATGATATGTAAGAGTTTGCATTTTGTGAAACGTTACATCTTTTGACCAGGACTGTATATATATATATATATATATATATATATATATATATATATATATATATATATATAGAGAGAGAGAGAGAGAGAGAGAGAGAGAGCAGTAAATTTCATCTGCACCGTGCCCTTAAGATTTTTTAAAGGGATGGAAAATATTGATGGTTCTAAGTTATAAATATATGCTGGCAATTAAAATATCGTACTCTGTGTAGCACTTTAATTTAGATGGAAGCAAGTGGTGAGCGAGAACCGTGAGCAGAAAAGAAAATCAAGAAAAAGTTGTAAAAGCCTTTCTTATGGATCGTAAAAAATTTTACTCCAGGAGTCAAAGAAGTTGTTTGTTTATTTTATTGCGAACACTGCTAAAGCTAAATTCGATTAGCAGTATGTAATTGGTTTGCGAATTTAAAAAAAGCGGAGATTTATTTTATGGAAAATTTAGATTGAGTCAAATGGAATGCAAAACCATAAAATAATTAGTACCTTCGAAGGATTTGTAAGATAGCAAATTCTAAAGCGTCACTTTAATTTTTGCTGTGAATCATCTTCAAATTAATTTATGACAGTGCAGACAGAGAAAATACAATATAAACAAAAAATAATTTCATTTTGCCTACTGTTATGTTCTTTTTCTGGCTCAAGCAAGGAAGAACTAATGTCTTAAAAATTTCTTAAAATTCTTTGTCTTAAAATAATCTATGCTAATATATAGGATGAAACTCCAATTAATGGTATAAACTTTAGATGATGAAAAACATTGTAACCATCATTTATTGTATAAGATTATAAAGCCGAGAAGACATAAGCACAGTAAATAAGTGATGAAAGAATAGATGAAGTGTTCCTTGACAGAGTCGTTGACAAATGCAATGTTTGCAAAAAATTTCCAAAATTACTTCCAGTGATACTTGTTTCACGAGCGTTGGATAGCGGGTTTCTCGTACATTCTAAAATGACAGATATTTCACTTTCACGTGCAGCAGTTTCTCATAGTCGAGCAGCGAGACCCTCCTATGAGTCATATAAGTGACAGACGAGATTCGTTGGATATGCCCATAAATAGAAATCGAGGCAAAATAAATCTGGAGATCGCGGTGGCTGTGGGTCTCGTTCACCAAGCTTAATCAATCGAGATCCCAAAATGAGACATAATCACCATTGAAACTTTTTGACATTTTCGCCATTTTTCTACCTTTTCATTATTTTTAATCGCCATATTTGGTGGATCAGATTTCCGATCCCCTCTTCGAGAAACGCTGCCAACCAGTGGTGGGAGACAGGCCTTAAGTTCCAATAAAATTCAGCCTCAGTTTGAAATTATTATTGATAATGTATACACTCCTTCATCTGAGAATATGAGGGCAGCTTTCTCCATGAAGTCGGCTAAAGGTGCAACAGTCACGAAAAAGTAGACCTTCTCAACGAGTTAATTAAATCTTTCCGAAGAAGTGGAGGGTGCTGGATCTATCAACATACCAAATATTGCCACTTTGGAGGTTGAATGCCTAGACATTTTAGATTCATATTTTTATAAAAAGGAAATTCATAAAACGCCTGACTAATGAGGTATTCAAAAAAATAATAAGACCCATTTCACATTATTGGCAGCAACGTCTTAAAAGAGTGCATCAAAAATTTCTTCCACCGAAAGACAACTCTTTAAGGTTATTATGCCGAAAAGCAAACATATTATATATAACTTTTAGTAATAAATTCATGTTGTTTTTTACTCTTTTTTTGTGGCACACCAAAAACTGCAAAATAAACTGCTACATTTTTGTAAAGTTCCTCTTTTAAATCTGCAGAATCAAACAATAATAAGAGCAAATATAAAATTGGATACTGCAGAGGAATATTACCATTTAAAACTTCTGTATTGGAATTTTTCATACAAGTTATAAAATCATTAAAATCTAATTAAGTGTTCCAGTGAAAAGAGCACTAAAAGATATTCATAGTTTGCATCAAAATAATTTTACCAACAAACGCGGACTGAATATAGAATTTTTTTTACACAAAAGGTTCATTATTTTCATAATAATTATATTAAAAGACTAACTACACTTTTAATGTATGAGATTTCACTTCGTAAGACAGCGCTAACAAGAAAACACTAAAAACCATAAGTTCTGTTAAAAAATATGCACACTGATCTAAGTTCCTGTCGACACCAGAAAATCAAAAGATGGTTAATAGCTAAGTAAACCATTCTAGATTTTGTTTCGCCTCCTTAGGCCACCTGAAGTGTCAACAAGACTGTCTAATGAACAAAGAAAGATCCACTAAACAACAGGGCATTTTTAAAACGGTTGCATTTTCGAAGTTCCTCCTCGCAACTTTATATCATTGTATCATTTGAAGAGATGCACTGATAAAGCGACACCACTAATACAAATATTACATTCCTGGACATCTACGATGTCATAAAAAAAAATAATACTGAATTGTGGTATTAGCTTCATCTTTCAAAATCATTTTGAAGAAATGGCCTGCCTTCCGTTCGTAATACGGTTTATGACTGTAACCGTATCAGTACTCATCTGATATATTTCTGTCCTTGCCAATGCTTATTTAAATAGCAAAATGCTTTTTTATTCCTAGAAGAATTTTTTTTTTTTTTTTGGATATGAAATAATATTTTTGTTTCCAGAAGAGAAATAATAAAGAAAGAAAGATATCATTCATCTCTAATGAAAGAAATAGAAAGGGTCAATGAATTTTCTTAGTTTTCCTGCTATCAGAAGTAGAATCAGGATTCTGCCGGAGTAGGTTTCTCAAAAAGTACTTCTAAGAAAATATATCTTAGTCTTTCTTTTCCTCTTAGCTTTTCTCAGTATCAGAAACTTGATGTATATCAGCATGGAAAAAAGAGTTACAAAGTGATTAGTAGGAAGTCAAAGGCATGTAGTAAAAATATGAAAACTAAGTATTTTAAAGATAATGAAGAAAGTCATTTGAATATAAGACAATTGCCATTGACAAAGCACCATTCCATTTTTAGAGAAAAAGACATTACAAATTTAAATCGAATAATGATTATATCGGTAAGAAGGTAATTTTGATCGTTTTGTAAAAGGGTCACGTGATTTTTAATATCAATATTATTGTTGTGACATGTTTTGACACGAACAGCTTTAACACTATAATGCAAAAATCAATGTAAATAATAAGACTGGGTCGCACTTTTCATTTAAAATTAAATTACATGTCTATTTAACTTTGCACACATATGTTCATCCTGAACTTACGGTATCATCAACTTTATATTAGAGAATGCAAGCGTACATAAATTGATATTTACTCCCAACTATAATTCTACGAACCATAAATACCAGTTTTCGTTGGCCACTGTTCTACATGTTACCCCCCCCCCACACACACACACACACTTGCTTCGAAATGTTGTGAAAGCCATTTGTTCGCTTCAACATTGTAAAAAGAATGATTTGTCCACTCAGTTTAGATTATCAAGCGATATTTTTTCCAAAGTGTAGATTGAGAAAGTTTCAAAATTAAGAAGATAATGACTACGAGAGAAAATATAACTGCTGTCATTCAGAATACTACAGGCGACTAAATGTCTGTTGATGCTGCAGTTCTAAAGAACTTACCACACCCTTAAAAGTTTCATCGCCTTGATAAAATATTACAATACCTGCAGAGCCCAGAAAAAAAATGAGGAAATTACCGTAGATATAACGAAGAATTTCATAACCTTCAAAACAGCATGAGCAGCTGCACTTTTATTCGACAACGAAGACAGAGACAATCTTGGGTTCATTTTGTTTCCTTCATTTTTTTCTTTTAAAATATACACAATATTATAAAGTCAAAGAAAATAAGAGATTTATCAGAAAATTTCCTTTTTGATTTCAAAACACAGGAACTTTTGTATTTTCATATAAATGTCGATAATTATCAATCAAAGATTTGCGAGAGTTTCAACGCAAATTCTACATTTGACATTACTTACGATTAAGAAGTGCTGAATGAGTAAAACTCCTCTTAGAAACACTCGCTTTCTTCCCATGTAACTGTGCATTTCAGGTCACTAATTAAAGAGAATTCTGTAATTCTATCTGAATTCCATGATATTTGTCACAGACCAGACAAAATTACGTAGAGAAAACTAACTGATATGGATGTAGATTCTTTCACAAAGAATCTTCATTTGCTGAGCAGAATCTGGAACTATCATACTTTTTCTGGAACTATTCTTGAAACCCGGGTTAAATATTTGTAACTTTTCTACATCCAATCGCCTTGACCAGTTGCCGGTGTAAAAGTTTTTTAAACGTGATCTATAGTAGACCTATTTCAATCACAAAAAAAATGAATGATTCTCTGTATCAGAGAAGTTTCGCAAGGACCGATATACCATTGATACTACTGTTCATCAGATAAAAAATACATTCCAAATCCTTTGTCTGTCGAAATCATTTTTCTGAAAGTATTTTCCGATATTATAAAGTGTATGGTCGTAAGCGGCGTAGTTAAGTCTTTGGCCATTTATCAAAAGTTGATTTAAAAGAAAGCTGACCAATTTTTATTATGTATATATAACTACAAAGTGTATGTTTCCGTTCATCCCAGCCTTTTACAAAAATATGTTGCATTGCATCACTTTGCATTACGAATTTGTTCCGGAACCTTCAGGATTTAACTGTCCACAATTTAAATTTAAAATGCTGTCCAATTAACTCTATTCTTACGGCGAAAAATAGTTATCCAGTCGATACTTCTTCCCAAATACCCGATTCAAAATACGATGATACATATTACCAATTCTTCAGCTGTTTATCAATAACATTTCATTTTGCATCATCACTAATTCCACACATGTGCCTTTGTCACATGTCTATACTGATGACTAAAATTGTTTGCTTTATTGTTATTTTTCCTTTAGTCGTTTTTGTCACAGACCAGACAAAATTACGTAGAGAAAACTAACTGATATGGATGTAGATTCTTTGACAAAGAATCTTCATCCGCGCTTGGTTTTCATGATGCATTGTTTGCTCTAGATTTTGATTGCTCTTGAAAAAAAAACAATTCTCTTTCTCAAAAGAGTAGCGTCTAAATTGAATTTATTTAGATCGAATGATTGCTTTAGAAACTATTTGTTATTTTACAAATTGCAAGCATTATATAACAATAGATATTCTTTACTACTTTTTAAAAATACTAGAGAGTTTAACTTTTTTATTTTTGGGGACTCTTAGTCATATAGATTTAATAGTTAATGCTACAGCAGCATTAAATATTTTATAATGGCCGTACATGGACATTAATCTGATTAGTACACTATAAATATATATTTTCAGAATATCAGCGAATCCAAAACAAATTTCATTTTATGAAACCAGCGATTAGCTAATGTCTTGTTGTGTCAGTTCGAGGAGCCTGTGTCAAATGAATCAGGCTTTGTATTGCCGATATTTTTATTACTCGGGAACATGTTTCAATTGTTGAGAAAAAGTACTGGTGTTCTCAAATTGTCAAATTAATTTTACAGTTTTATATATTTTAGATGAATGAAATAAATATCATTGTCGTCTACGCTTTTTTAATTCCTTATCATTATAGATAAATGAATTGATAGACGGAAACCTTCATTGATATATTTTAAATTTTTATGAGCTCTTAATCTTATAATTTTATATAAAACATCGTTATTTTTCGGATAGTCATAAACCAAATTAGATTTCCTTCTTTTTTAAAAATTTGAAATTTTATTTCGTTTTATAGTTAAACTTTTTATACAATTAAAAGTAAATGCCGTTAATTTGAAGAATACCCATTTTCAATTGTAATTTAATTTCATGGGGAATATTTTCATATTACTTGCCCTGGTACAGCATGGCCAATTCTTACTCTTGAACTATAAAACTCTCCTCTGTAATTTTCAATAAAACCTCTGCAGTAATGCTTTTCGTAAGAGAGAAAGACTAAGAATTGAAGGCTGCTTTCTCTCAACCGTTTTAACTTCCATGCTTAAAAAAATTGAAAAATCATCTAGCTGAACTAAATCCTTTTCTTTTAATTCGACATAGAAAATTATTGAAAAGATGCATCATCTGTAACTTCTAAAATATTAAAAATTATGCGATTTATTTGAAATAATAAATGTCATTTCTTTCGTTTAAAATATAACAGTTGTTATTTTCTAGAGCATTCAAAAACATTCAAATCTCAATAGCCTGCCAACAAAAGAAGATTTGAATTTTGTAGCTGGAAAGTCGGCAAGTAATTCAAACAAGAACTCATTTACTTCACACTGTTTTTATTTAAAAAGACAAGAGCATATTATACAGTTGTATTCTTTCAGCACTTTTATTTCTCAAAATCTAGTTGGAGCTCCTTTATTCTACGTTTTACTGATAATGGAAATTCGCTTCTTAAATGTGATAGTGCGGGCAATTTCAATTCGAATATCTTCTGATTTTGGAAAGCAAATTTATCTTCACAAGTCGGCACTGAAAAATATGAGCTTTCTGTTTTGGTATTTAAGAAAAGAAGAAACATTTTGCAGAAGGCTAAAAGATGGAAGAATAGTGCATTGCAGGGTGTATTTTCTTTCAATTTCTCACTCTCATAAAATTTAATTGGTGACCTCCTGGTTAAGATAACTGAGCAACTTAGAACTTATTGAAACAGCTTCTGAGATGGTTACAATTTAAACTTTGTCAACCTGTCAACTTTGATCCCATCACACAGCCCCCCTCCCCTCCCCCTCAAAAAAGAAACATTGACAAATTACGTGTAATTCTGAAACCGAAATATCGCTCTTCAAATTCCAATGCATCTGAAGGTACTCATAAAAAAGTGTTATTGAACTGAAAACTTTTCCCCCTCAATACCACTGAAAAAATTATATTTCCTTCTTTCTACATTTTATGCATGTTTATACCGTGACTGGCTCCAATCTAATATATTTTTCCGAATCATATAACATTCACAGCACGAGACTCCTTTATTATTATTAGTTAATAATAGCTAGGAAAAGAATACTTGCGTCTAATGCTTCTCTCTAGACCAGATAGGCAGCAAAATAAAACAGAAAATCATCCACCTCGAATATAAAAAAAAGTATAAAAAGGACTCAATGATATCTTTTCTTCCTCCTGCTGTTTTAAGGAAAGTTAGGATTCCTGTTCTAGTTTTCTTCTCGTAAAACAGATGAACTAAGAGATTTTAGGGGTGTGTCTTTTCGACAGTTGGACCCTTACCTTTCCCTAATCCTCAATCTCCTACTATTTCAAAAAAGTAAGACGGAATAAGTTCATGAAATAGTGTCGAAAAAGCGATTTTGGATTATATAAGATATGTGGTTTCATTTAACGATCATTTTGTTCCGGATGAGCAAAAGACAATTATTAGTCCTGTTATTACAAATATCTGATCTCTGTAATATTTATAATTCATCTTGATGTAATTATCATTCCTCTTTTCTTAGATAAAAAAAAGGCTGTTTTACTATCAGGATAATACTGTCACGTAGATACTTTAGTGTGGAACGCAATGACACACACAAGAAGTAGAGCTAAACCAATTTATTAACTGAACTCTGAACTGAGAACACAGTGACTGACAAATCTTCTGTTTTTACACTAACTGGGAAAGCTCCAGAATACTTTTCTGGAGACTGTAAGAAAAGTCCAGAACACTTGTCTGGTAAACTAAAGGAATGTCCAGAATCTTCTGGAACATGAAATAAAGGAGAACATAAAATCAATGAATTAAATATTTACACAAATTGTGAATCGCATTGTCTCTAGCTGGATTCGAACTTACAATCTCTTGATTATGAGATCAGTGCTATGACCATTCGGCCATGAAGAATCGACCGCCTCTTTTCAATACGGCAATACAGAGGTTTCTCAAATATAATTTCAAATCTGAACTCCAAGTAGCGTCCTATATCATATAAAAAAATTGTAAATTATCAAGCATAAAGAAGTTTCCAAAAAATTGATAAAGGAATTTTCGGCCGATTTAAATCATAATCCATTACAGCTAGAAAAAAAAATGAAAAATTACTGGAGGAGGCAACTTTTTTAGTAATATAATAAAAGATATTTTTAATGTATTTAATATATCTTTTCTATTAAAATCATCTTCGTTTACCTTGAGACTAACACTCTCAATTGTTAATAATTTACAAATATTAAAACCGAGTTTAATCTTAATAATTCAACACTTTTCAATCATCTGTCAATAAGTAAAAAAAATATCCTCTATCATTTATTATTTCAATTAGAATTATGAGAAAAAGGAATCTTAGGCATTATTTGGGGGCTTCTTTTTTCTCAAGCATATTTTCTGCTAATAAGTATCTATCACACTTTTACATGATACTGGTTTCTTAAAATTTTCAAATCTTTTGAGCAGTTTCCCAATGGAAATCACAGAATTTCAGATTAATATGTTTCATGATTTTGAAAGGAATGGCATGGGTTCGTGTATCAACAGTAAAAGAAAGCAAGTTGCTGATTTTAAAAGGAAAAAATTTCAAGAATGAAAAACAGTGACACAGAAGAAAAAATGCAATGAATACATAAAAATAAAAAAAAACTATACCATTCAGCAAAATATCTACTTGTAAATTGCCCTTTTTAAAGTACCAAAAATGACCACTGGAACAGAAATATCTATTGTATAACTATCCAAATCCCTATAAAGTGTTACTATTCAATTATTTTATTTCTTGGTATCAATGAAGCGATAATATGGACAAATAACTTAATACAGATAATTAAAATTTCAAGTATTATTTATACGAGTTTCTTTGCTTTTATGACATAACCTGGAGTAATATTCAATTACTCTGCATATATGTAATATTTGTGTGTAATTTCATTACATATCAATAATATATGCATATGACTCCATTACATACAAGTAATACTTTTATACAATTTCATTCAATTCCTTATAAGTAATACTTGTACGGAATTTCATGGCGTATAAGTAATACTTGTAAGTAATTTCATTACATATAATTAACACTTGTATGCAATTTCATTACGTATAAGTAACACTTGTATGTAATTTCATACATACAAGCATATAATTTCATTACATATAAGTAATACTTGTATGAATCTCTTGTAATGATATCATCTCCTGTTTATCCAGTGTAGTTTCAGCCGTTCATCTACTAAATTTCCTTGTGTATCATAGAACATTCACAACAAGAGATTTCTTTTTTTTCGAATGGCAAAAAGATTCTTTCGTCAAATGCTTTCTTCCTAAATCCGAGCGATGGCGATATAGAAAACTAAAAAGTCATCCCCTGCAAAAGTATCAACGATGGAGTGTGTTGGAGAGTTCTCTTCATTTCTTCTACCATCAGAATAAGAGTTAGGATTTTGCTGAGTTGCATTCTCAGAGTAGAGATGACCGAAAAGTCCCCAGTGGAAGGAGGGGGGGGGTGACTGATGGATTCTCTACTCCTTCCTCCCTTTTATCTTCATCTCAGAAAAGTACTGAATGCGTTAGAGCAGAGTTAACACAGTAGGAAGAATCAGAATCGTTTTGTTGTAGAAGAACATAAGAAAACAAAAAGTGTCGCAGAGTTTTTTTTTTTCAATTCTATCTTTAAAACATTTGCTTTTCCTGTTCTTTTCAATAATATTATGATCTGCTTACAATTATATATCAAAGTCTTTTTAGTAGCAGAAGTAAATGTTAATGAATAATTTAATACTGTAATGATTCCCCTCTTTTCTCACATGGTAAATGACATTTCAACCAGACGTAACGTCACCTGTTTTCCCACACATAGGTAAGTGCCAACGGACCACCAAATGTGGATCCTTTTCACTATAGAGTCATTGTGTCTGATCATTTGTTGTATCCAAGTGAAGGAACACAGATGTGTGCCTCGTCGTTTCAAATAGATCCATCGTGTCTTCAAGGGAGAAGAACGTCAAGACAATCAAATACTAAGCATTTTCCCCTTTCAAAGAGACTCCTCAAATAATCAAACACCGATCAATATTCAGCAACCATTACCATTAAGTGTCGACCCCAGGTAGACTTCAGCCGATGTTATCTGTGGATTGATTATAATTCACATGTATTCGAAAAGGCTCAGCTACAAAGATGGATCCCTAACAGACGACCAAGATCGAGTAGAGGCCATTGAGAAAGCATTGTTGAGCAGCTATTGGTGATAGGGAACTCAAGTTCTCCAATGAGAAAATCGGAGTCGGAAATAAAATGAGGCATTTTTGCTTATTTTTTGTCAGAGAGGAGAACAGTGAGAGGCTTTCAATTGAAATTCGGAGAAACGTCGATGTCTGAAGAAGTTGTTACAAATATTTTGAGAAGCTCCGTGGGATTCGGGTTTCTGTGTTAGGATCCACCCGATAAAGATCGGTGGATTTCCGGAGCAATATCTGGAGTAGCCGTTTAGAGCTAACAACCTGTTAGCGTTCTTTTTGTTGACTTATTTGTCGATTTGATCGAGGAATTATTTCATGATTGAACTTTTATTTGATTTTTGTAAATTAATATTAACCGATATGAGAACAAGTGTTTTTGTTTTGTTTTGTTTTTGTAAATAAAAGAATTGTTTTGTAACGCTACTTTCTTATTTGATCTGTCCGGATCAAGATGTTACAATATAGTTAGATTCGCAACTTTCAGCCTATTTGATTGAAGAATGCGCCTGAAACTGAGAGCCTACTATAAATATTATTTTCAAAATGCCAAACTGGCCAGAGTTCTTTAACTATTCACACTCCACCCCCCCCCCTCCATAATATTGAAAGCATTTGTATGCTTCAATTCTCTATCTCATTCCATTTTTATGTACTCTTTTCATAGAAAAAAGTTTATAATTGCTTTTCATGCTCTGTAAAGAAGATTTTTTAAAATACACATATAGGAAAAAGGTATTCAAAAATAAAAATATTTTATTCGCTTTCATATAAATTTCATATTATCTAATTCAATTATTAGACTTATGTAATCATGGGCAGTTAGCGTGAAATAAGAATGATCTCACTTTTGGAACAACAAAAATAGTAAAAAGAAAAATGCTTGCTTGATTATTAATAAATTACTTAACTTATTTTATTATTCATTAAGATGAAGAATAATTCTGCATTTCAGAGAAACTATGCATTATCTTTTAAAAACTATTCAAGATTATTATTTCACATTTTATCATGAAAAATTATTCGTGAAAGACCGGATAATATATGATAATCGGTTGTCATATTCTCGAGTGTCTTTTTGCATATATTTTAATAATAATATGATAATCGCAATCAATAATTCACATTTTTAAAACTATTATTAAAAAATGTGCGTAAATGAAAAATGGGAAGGTTCTGAGAAAAATTAGTTCTTCAAGTTGCCAAAATATGATTCAAATTTTTGTGATAACAACATGCAAACATTTATAAAACTTTTATAAATTATAGTTCCCAGCTGCACATATACAATTTGACTTATACACACTCAGAGTGAATTGGGTTAAATTTCAAAAGAAGTTCTAAAAATTTATTTTATGACCAAAAACGTTTTATCTCAATAAATTATTTTCTAAAATAATGAAAATTCATCAAAATATGGAGCTGTTAAACTTTTGATTTCTACAATGCATTGTGAATAGGAAGGTAATAATTAAAAATATAATTATAATAAAAAAAATCTGTACCTTGAGAGTGAATTCTATTAGTTACCTGTACATTTTTGTAATTCAATTGGATTAAATTTCAAAAGGAGTTCTTAAAATTTATTTTATGTCAATTTTAAACATTTCAACGACAACGCCCATTTTTATCATTATCATTGAAATACTCACATTGAAAAATGTTATGGTGTTACAGCTTTATTATTTTTTCACTTTCCGAATTTTTCAATTAATAAATTTAATAATTATAAAGGTATGTGTTTGATTGCTAATGCGTTTTATATACCTGGCCAGAATTACATATTTGTCACAAATGTACCTCAGGGGATGAAAATATGCATCTTTTAATAGTTATTAGTTAATTAAAATTTAGCAAATTAAATTAATTGATATATTGGTCTTTCCCCATAATAGCTTCTGACAATATTGGTGCCAGAAAAAATATTTTAAGCATTTTAAATTTTATAAAAAGGTTTAATTATCCATTTTAGATATTGTTAAATTTTTTACATAATTTTCATCAGTAGTTTCCATTGTTGCAATTAAATTCAAACTACTTTAATTGCTTCATGAAATATTAACCATATGACTTTTTATTGTTAAAAGCTGCGTAAGAAAAACTGTATTTAAAATCTGCTTCATTTACATGAGAAATCAGAAAGTAAAAGGCACTAAAAAATTTAATCGTTAGTTCTTTTTAGGATAAAATTTTATTTTCACTTTATTTATCAAGATAATATGAATCAAAATACGTCCTAACACCTTTAGATATTTTAATCGTATGTTTGGAGCAGTTTAGCCAGTAACTGGTTCTTGCGCCACTAAACCCCACAACTAACAACCAATATACTAAAACTTAAAACCATTTAAGGATTAATTTTTTTTATAAATTTATTGAATTAAATCTATAATTTATTTAGTTATTTTATATGGAGAATATGAAAATGAAGTTATAACTGATGGCATATAGTTAGATGGAGTAGGCAGTTCAATTAGTATGTAAATATGGTGTCAGATGATTTGAACTCATTACATAAATTTGTGAACACAATCAACGTAATAAGAGTTAAATATCTATCGGAATTTGAGATTTAAAAATATTTGCCTGAGAGAATTCAAAATATCATGTTATTTATGATAGAATCAGTAAAAATTACTCACAATCAATATTCTCGGACAATTCGTTGATGGCCAAAAACCACTAGTCATTTATATAAATAAAGCATTAAATAAATCGCATAGCAATGAATTTTATTATATTTTATTCTGTTGTTGTCCATATCACGAAAAATGTAATTTGTGGATTAAACAGGAAAACAAACTTTAAGTGCAGTCAATAATAGTTGACATTCCTTTGGTAAAAAAACACTAGAAAATTACTGCGAAAAGAAGAAAGTTATAAAGGCATTTGATCTATCTTTTGATAGGAAAGAAGCTGATTGAAGTCATCAGCATTAAGCACTAAACACACTATCACGAAAAGAAAGGATAAAAACAGGATTGACTATACTCGTTGGCATATGATTTTTAGTACATGAGTAAAGAACTGAAATTTTCTGTTCTGTCTGGATACAACTTAATTATTTTGATTTCATTTTTGTCTGTATCATTGGGTTGCAATTAAACCTTGGGCTGCTGGTGTCAGAACCACATCCGTAGCTATCAACGCGATAAAATCTACATCTTTTCATTCATGTTATCATTAAAAAAGACATGGCACATTTGCTGCAATATTTTGCCTGCTTAACGCAACAAATATTCTGTAAGGGAAACAACATGTGATTATGAGATTACTTTAAATAATATTAAACTTCAAGCTTTCAAACAAAAGGCAAGACAAAAAAAGCATCATATTTTATAATTCTATAACTTGGAAGAAAGTGATATTCATGCCCACCATCCGATGTCCAAGAAAAAATTTGTGTTAAAATACTCTATCGAACAACAATCTTAACTATGAAAATGATATTTGAAATTCAAAGCAACTGGAAAGTGCAATCATACGATACTCCAAAAAAAAGCATATTTTAGGAAAAAAATAATCCCAAAAGTTATCATATGTCAAATTTTATAACTCAAATTAATTGATTTATGCTAACATAGAACATATAGAATATTCAATAATTCGAAATGCTAGATGTTATTATTTAAGCACTATTAATAAACCCGAGCAGTGGAATTGTCCACATCACTAAGTATAATACAATTGGGATCACTCTCTTTCACTGACTATTCTCAACACGCAGATTAAAAATAGATTATAATAATGAATAGTATACTGGATATTTTCTCTAAAGGAAGAAGTTAAGCTCTAAATTCCAATGGGTGTAAAGAATATTTAGCTCCAAGACTTCATCACAATTCCATTAATTAATTACAACATTAATTTTCAATTAATTTATAACTCAAATCAATTAGCACGTTTTTCTGAAATAATTGGTTTAAAATTTGAAATTTGGTGGAATTTTTAACTTTTTCATTATTTATTTTTCAAAATGCGCTATAATATTATTGACTAACATCAATATTTAAAAATTTATATGAGATAAAAAAATCGCCGAACAAGTTTCGTTATTGAATATGAAGGACAGTAAACGACAAAACTCTTTTCACAAATTCATGAAGGAATATATGCAATAAAATCTTATAACTTTAAACGAGCAATTCTTGTATTTTGTGTATCTCGAAAATATAAAATACCTTTATATAAAATTTAAAAAATCTCGAAATATCTGTATAAATTTATTTCAAGTATCCAGAAAACATTCTAACGATTTACATCAAATTTTATATTAAGATAATGTTTTGCTCTTTAAGTTTATATTTATAAGTGTCTTTCCCGAAAAAACGCAATTTTACATAGAAAAAAAAAGCATTTTTTATCACTAAGCCTACTGGTACTACTATACTAAGCCTGATAACCTACTGGTTCCTCAAAATTTTGTGACATGGCTCTAGATGACATTATCCGATGACGTTCGACCCACATCCAATAGCAACATTGCAATTATTGTGTTAACCAATTCGAATAACATGTTAAACTAAGTGCATTCAGCATTCCTTTTTATTTAAATGACCAGTTCATATGTAGATAAGATTGAAAAATATTCATATTTAATAAGTATGTGATTCGTATATAAATATTTTTTCCAAAAAAAAAAACACGATTTTACAAAATTTGCCAAGCTAATCTCGATTTCGCTGACATTGATGATCATTTAAGAGACAAAACTGTTTATGTGGGTCAAAGAAATTTTCTATTCATTAAAACTTCGTCTTACCATTCATCTCAAATTTATGACACTTCAGTCCTAAACCAAATACATCATTCCATCATTGACTATATTGATGAAACGCATACTCATTCGAAAGAGCAATAAATAAATATAAATATAAATAAATTCTTATGATAAAACAACTTAAAAATAGAGCCTTAATAAAAGGGAATAAAAGAAATAAGGAAATCACACAAAAAATCAATCCATCTTATATGCAAACTTCCGATATTTCAAAGACGCTGATTCCCACTCAGAATTGTATATGTAAAAAAATTTAAAACACGTCTGTAAGAAAAATGAAGAAATGGCGGAAGTAACTGAGATTTATATCCGAATCTTATTACAGGTATAAAAAGAACCGTAAATTTCTTTCTCTGCCTTGACGTATCTTAATGATTTCGTGGCGAATAGAAAACATTTATGGTTCTAAGTTGTAAATGTGGGCTGACGGTTAAAATCTCAACCCTTGTGTTGCGCCTTCATTTAGGTGGAAGCTCGTAGCGAATGGGAATCGCCAGCAGAAAAGAAAATCAGGAGGGGACCGTAAAAATCTGTCTTATGGATCGTAAAAAATTAAACTTCCGGAGTCAAGTAGTGATGTTTGTTTATTTTATTACAAATGCTGCTGGAGCAAAATTCGATTAGGAGCAGGTAATTGGTTCGCCAGTTAAAAAAAAGGAAGGATATTTATTTTCTAGAGAGTCCGGAGCGAGTCGAGTCGTAAAATAATTAATTCCTTCGACGAATAAATTCTCATGTATAACACATGATTTGCAGAGTAAACATATATGCTTCCATTGAGGATGGTTTCGCTTTCCTAGAGTTAATACGTTCCTTTAAGTAAGCTCATCTTGAAAAATTATTTTATTTCTTATGTTTTCGTTTATCGATTTGCTGCATAGTAACTCGCTTGAATCATAATCGAAAAAAATTATATATCAATTATTCCTAGCTTGCCATAGATTACCCCAGACAAATTTAAATTTGGTCAAATACTAAATTTGTTGCATAGTAGCACTCTTGGTTCGTAATCGAAAAAATTGTATATCACTTATTCCTAGCTGGCCATAGATTACCCCAGACAAATTTACATTTGATTAAACAATTCTAATTTTGAAATTTATTACCCATCTTTGTCAACAAGTGTGTCTCCCGTGATTGTTGATTACGAAAGATTTCAATTAAATAGTTTCTAAATAATTTGGTCTTAAAGTAGTTTAATATCACATGCTCCCTCACCAAAGAACTTTTAAATTTTAAATTTTTACTGGTATTATGCAGTTTTTGAAGCTTTATACTGCTATTTTCGACGTGTACGTACCTAATTTACTATTATTTCGTAAAAACTTTGAAATCTTATTTAAAACGGAAAGTGATAAATCTTCAGACAATCAAACAATACACCTGTGAACCGAAGCATTTTAAAAAAGACAGAAGGATAGAAAGTAGAATCATCGGCATTTGTTCTATTTGTTTTATTTGTGTTAATGAAAACACTTCATGATTTATGTAAATGTCTCAAAGGTCTCATTAATAAAAGTTTCTATAAATAAACAAAAAATTATTCTATGTGCTAAAATAAGAAAGTAAAACTTCAAGTTAAAAAAAACTATAAAATACTTTTATATATTCTATTATAAAAATATATTCTATTATAATAATAAAAATGGATTCACTTCAAAATATTTGATAATTAATTATTTCTGAAATTAAAACAATATTGCAATTCTTACAGAATCTTTCCAAAAATTATTAAAAGCGTGCTTTAAACAGAAGCCTTTTTAAAATGAGAAAATAAACAGAATCTTCATACAAAAAATTGTTTTAACATGTAAATTATAAAATTTTAAGTACTCATTATTAACTTTAATTCAAATAAGACTAAAAAATTAATGCCTATTAAACATTTATCTATAAAATATACTTCCCAGTTCTAAAATGGTGTAAAAAATGTCTTTGGGCAAAAACGCTTTTGAAATTTATGAAAAAGACAGACAAATCTCAATTCTTAATTAATTAAACTTTCAAAATAAATGTATCCCAGCTACAAATTTTCACTCTCCAAAGTTCACTGGTGTTAAATTTGATAGATCTTTGATACAAGGGTTTCGTTTGTTGAGCTCCAGTGGAAACACATACACATAATTTCATTTATGATTAGTTGGCATTATACTTTATCATTACATTATACTGTAATAGGGATGCAATTCTTTTCTTTAAAGAAATTTGTTTTAACTACAGGTTTGCATCAAGAAAGGGAAAGAAAAGTTAATCCTCCTCTTTCAGTTTAATTTTTGCATCATTGTTTATGAGGTATGCATGCCCATAAGGATGTTCCCAGGTCATAAGAAATTAATTGATCAAAAAAAAAATTTTATTTTGCAAAAAATTTCATTATTTATTAATGTTTACACAAATTTTTATGAGATGTATCTTAACGAAATGTAAGACCGTGGTGGCTTGGTGGTAAGGTCTCGGCTTTGGCACCGGAGGGTTTCAGGTTCGAGACCCGATTCTACCGAAGAGCCGTCGTGTAAGGGGGTCTGTTACACGTTAAATCCGTCATGACTAAACGTCCTCCCGCTGGTGTGGTGTGGAGAGGGGGGTGCCATCTCAGGTGTCATCCTCGTTATCTGACCGTGGTTCAAAATGACGAGGTCCGTCCCAAAATAGCCCTAGTGTTGCTTCAAACGGGACGTTAATATACCCCCCCCCCCAAAAAAAACACTTAACAAAATATAATAAAGAATTGCTTTATTTGGGAATGCGTATTAATAGTACAGCTGCTAAATAAGTTTGACATATGCTGACAAATAAGTTTGACTATACTGACAAAGTAACGAAGTTAATTGACAAGGAAAATTGGCGATATCAATTCAGTTATTGAATTGTTAGGTACCGCATTTATTTTGCAATACCTACAGAAATTGAAGCGGAAAGTGAAGAGGACCCTTCATAACATATCTAAGGATTATGAACTTCCAGTGTATATATAGAATTATGAAATAAGAATTGAAGGAATCTTAGAAATTAGACCTATTTTAAGGGAGTTTCTCATGGATTTTATTTTTACAAAAACGATGTATATTAAATTATTGCATTAATTGTGGAATGAAAACTGATAATTGATAGTATATTAGGTGTCCTTAAATTTAATATGCATCAAAAATTGGCGAAATGAGTACAGTGTTTGTAACTGGGGAGCAGTTCTTTAGTCCTGCCAATTATTTTAAATATATAGATGTTGGAAAAACAATTCATTGATATTGGTCGTTTAAATGTATAAATGTCCATCGCTCAAAGCGGCTACTTTGGATTTAAATCATATAAATATACATAAGGATTAATGCACACGTCCTCCGCCCTCAAAACTCAGGAGTCAAGCGGCGATTCTTTTGAGATCACTATGTGATCCCAACTATCTTTCTTCGCTATGTGTCTGTCATCAGCTATGTGTTTGTATTAGTAATAGGAAATTATAAGTACATTAATTGCTAAAAATAGATTTTAACTGTTGAAAATTGCAGAAACTGCTATTGTAAATTTTTCGCAGTTACAAGAAAAAAATTATCAATTTTTAAAATTAAACATTTTATCTAGCAGCGAGATTTAAATGTAAATGATAGAAAATATTTTAAAATCTAAAAACATAATTCTAAGATTCCTAAAATTAAAATTAATTATAGCAATAAGAATTGAGTCATTTAAAACTTCTAGGTACACGCAATGATAATAGTTACCCATTCAAAGGATTTTACTGCTGAGAAGATCTCATATAACTAACTATCCATAACAAAAAGCAAGATTTTTCAGCGTCAAAAAAAAATCTTTTCAAAGGATTCACTTTGTGCTTTATTTATTTTCATTCTGTATGTCAAAAGAAGTGGTAATGCTTTTGTTTAAATTTGAGTGGCATATTGCTGTCAGAAAGAATATTCTTGGTATAAAATATATCCCGTCAAAATGAGACGTCATCATGAATGGTGCCTGAGAGAAGACATCGGAATGGAAAGGGTTAAATATATTGGGATCAAGTTTCCGCCCCCCAATCACTTGACCATGTATTGTCTTCATTATGTAACCATGGTTCATTCTATGAGCTATAATTGCAAAATACTTTGTACTTTATAAAAAAAAAAAGTTATTGTCTTACGTAGAATAGATGTAAGGGACATGAAACGTGATATAAAGTATGTGAAGATCATTTCCCCTTGGGAATATGAATATCCAAAAACTTTCCTTCCAGCATTTTTTTATTTCAAGTAAATTATCCATTAAAATAATGGATGTCTCAGAAATCCTATACTGAAAAAAAAGCATAAATGCCTTAAAGAAAACTTTCCTAGGCGACAGTCAACACGATACGACCCCCTTTTACAGAAACAGAATTCATGTCATTCCAATCTTATCCGAAATGAAAGCTATACATCTAAAATCATAACAGCCGAAACAATTGTTAGAAGAATTTCTTATAACCTTCCCTTGTTTTCTTATTCCAATTTTTCCACCCCTCTTTGGGCAAAACGTAACATCGCAACGCTATAATAGAGACGTTAAGAAACGTTTTAGACGTTTTAAAAAAACATCGCGGTCATAACTCACAATAAAATGCTCTGTCGTAAGTGCTGGGAAAAAATTCTGTATCGGTGTGTTAAAATTTCAATGGCGGTGTTTCACGCAGACCATCTGAGAAAATGGTACATTTTATGTCGAGTTGTTATGGAGCCACAAGGAGTTTAAATCGCTTTGCGCGGCGCTTATTGGAAAGATATTTCTCCTCGAATTTATTTCCGTTTGTGTTTGGAGGTCAGGCAACTGTTTTGGAGATATAATGTATCGTGCTTCTATTGACAACAGATTTATGTTTCGCATTTGAATTCTTTTCCCAACTGATGCGTATCCTATTTTTTTTGTTAACCATACTTCCAAGCAAATTAAAAATAGCAGCGAATTCCATATAAAAACCCTATTTATCTGTAATAAAAGGTTGTGACCTATTCTGAATAAGGTCTATGATCTTCGTTACAAGAATTTAGCTCTAATACATTGAAATGATTGATTTTTGTAAAATTGCTTTTTTGTTTTGTAGTTAAAATCATTGACAATGAATAAAATCCAAAAATTAATTATAAGATATGTCAAAATAATAATAATAAGTAGAAAATGAAATTTTGAATTTTATTTTTTGATCATAGAGGCCTAGTGACAGGATTTCTTCTTCAGGAACAGAATCATTCGAATTTGAATCCCAATTCTATCGACGGATATATCGTGTACATGAACCTATTGCACGATGACTTCGTTTCGGGCAAACATACAATAGTTAATGGGATAAAGCAATTTGGGTAGAGATAGATAAAAGCACCGTCCTCGTTTTCTGAACACGTTTCTAAATGGTAAGTCCTTCCAAATTAATCTTTTCGTAGAGTCAAAATGAAACTCTAATGTAAATCTAAATTTCGATAACATCCTTCCCATTGTCTTACGAATAATGAAGAATCCTAACAATGGAGCTAAATGGTATAATTTTCACTTATTGATTGCGCACCGCATTTCAAGATGCTTTCACTTTATTTTTTTTAACTGATAGAACATATTTGAAAAAAATTGAGACCGCAATTTTATTTATTGATGACATTATTTAATTGATGACATTCTGTGATCAAGTTTCTGTGTCATCACCAGTAAAAACTTCTTGCAAAATAAGTACCCCCGCCCCGATAACTTTCTTAGATTCATGTCAAATTGTTTCACCATTCAATCGATCATACTAGCTGCACTCTTAAGTACTTGTTCATATACACAACTCTAATACCGCAAGCAAAAATTTATACCTGATGCAGTTAGTCTACCTACGAATTTACCAAATTTCTTAATTAGTAAATTCGTAGGGCATTTATTGTTATTATAATATTTTTAATAATATAAGGGGTATTTGAGATTTTGCAACGTTTCTAAGTGATTTTTACATTTTAAATTACTTAATGCTTTCGCTTAGTTGCATATTTAAAACTAAAAATTCAGTTATTCATTGCACATATCCAATACGTCATTGCATGCGAAAGGATTGATCCTATAATCCGGTCGAATTTTAGTTTGTTCTGAAAAAAATATATAACAAAAGTAAACAGGCCACTATATTTGTTCCCAAGTATCGAAGCAGAAGAGGGAATGAGTAAGCAACTATATCATCTTTGCGTTTACATAAAAGGTTATAAATTTGAGAAGAAAACTTTAAATAAGAAAGTTATAAACATTAAAATAATTTCAGCAATAAACTTTGAAGTTTTAATTAAATTAATTAGATAAGAATATTTCAAAGAATAAATTAGTAAAAAAAATTTAAATTATTTTCAACTTATGTGAATTTTTTGTATTTCCACGAAAATATACGTTGCATGGTAGGAAATTCCCATTAAAAATTTCAGATCAATATTTTTTCATTCTACTTTACCAACAAAGAAATCTCGAAAAATACCCATAAATACTTTTTTTTCTTCGTTTTTCTGATTTACAGGAGATGAAACAATTCCTGTTCTAAAACTGTTGTTCGCAATTTCGAGTGGCATTCTATTAAGTGATTTTCGGAAAAAATAGTGTAATCTAATTCAGAAATTAAGATTTTTTCTCACAATGAAGTCGGAAAGTCTTTCCGATTATCGTTGCACTCGCAAATACTGCTATTTAATTTTTTCAGAAAACGAATCTTCTCCAAATAAAACTTTTTTTTCCTTAAAATTAACCCCCTTTTCGAAACCATTGTAATGCCACTTGAAATCTTAAAACGATACTTTTAGAATAGGTTCTTTTTTTTCCTAAAAGAATTTCTTATACGCATTTTTCATCATCCACTTTTTCTCTCAAACAAGCGGATTTTTTCAAAAACATAATGAAGATAGCGATCTGAAATTTTCACAAGGCATTTCTTTCTGCATAGCGAATATTTAAATGCAATTTAAAAAGTATCACAAAGTTGAATAAGCATCAAACATATTTCCAAATTATCACTTTTTTAATATTTGCTTCTAACCTAATTAAGCCATCCTACAGATCCCCAACTCATTGTATAGAGTGATTTCTTATTTCAACCTTTCCTCGCAGAAAAACTCTCTTCCCTCCTTGATATTTGAACTCGAAAAATCAATGTTATAAATTTTTTAATAGCTCCTCCTTATCCAGTCCAATATCCAGAAGTGGCTTGTTTTGGTTAGTTTACACAACAAAATAAACCAAAAAATTTCTGTTATGTATTTTATCCAGATTTTGACATTTTTTCTTACAATGCGATTGAACTAATAATGTAACAAAATATTGTGATTTTAACTTCTTTTTTCACTTTTGAATAGGACTGTTTTAGATGTGAAGGACATAGATGGAGAAGGGGAATCATGTCTGGGCTCGCCTACAGTTCTCAGAAGTATTGATTTTATTTATCCAAAATATCCTTTTTTTAAACTTACTTTATTAGATCTTCTGGTCTATTAAGAATGCATTCACTTCTTTCCTGTAATACAACTACTTTTGTGTGCTATATTTTTTTTTATTTGCCCTTAAAATTGTACTTTATGGGTTTATATTCTGATTTATCATTCTCTACTTACAATTTTCATATTTTTTCATTTTCTCTTGCCATAAAAAGGACACATTCATATTCAGAGGATGGAATATTTAATTATATTGACTCTTGAATCAATAAAATTGATGTTGTATCTAATCTCTTGGACAATGAGCAAATGCCCCTGTAATAAGCAGAAAGTTGTGTCAGATACAAATTTACATGATATTTAGAACTCGGTTTCACTGAATAATTATGTGTTCTAGCAATAAAGAACGAAAATAAACATCTGCTTTTGTTTTTCTTGGAATAAAATATTGATAACAACTGTTAATCCATTATTTGAAAAGGAATTATTCAAAAATTCTGGTATTCAACAAAACAAGATCGTTTTAAGACACACAACTCTTAGTCTCTGATAGTTATTTATAGTTTAATCCATACAATACAAAAATATATGTTGCCACTCATTTTAAAATAAATCAAAAGTTATTTTAAAAAAATGGTTCACTCTCTTTAAAATATTTTGATTGCATAAGAGAACTTTTTTTTTGTCAAATTCCAATGGACTACAAAAAAAATGACGAGAGTAAAGAAAAAATGAATTTATTACAAAAAAAAATATTTACGAACATAATTATTTTTTTAGAAAAGTGAACTTGAAAATTCAGACTTCGGTCATATAGGTAGACCAGTTTTGCCATCCTCTCTTCAAAAAACAATTCTTTTTAATGAGGTCCAAGAGAATGTTCTTCATTAGGTTTGAATTCCTTTGGGTTACATTTTAAAAAAAGAATATGGAGCAAAAATATCTGAACATTCATCTTCAAAAATCTCAATTTAGTTAAGCTGAACAGATTGTCTGAGATTTTTGCATTCTCTATTGCTTTCGATCCATAACATCTTCTATTACTACAAACTTATTGATCTAAGGCTTCCGGATTTCTTCGGAAATCTAGTTTACCTATACGATAAACTCCTGAATTGTTTTGACGATTTTGTGTAAAAGTAATCATGTTTTTACATAACTTTGCAGTAATAAAATCATTTTATTCTATACTCCCTGGCGTTTTTTTCATATATGAGAATAAGGATTAAAAAAAGCCCTCATACATGAATTGCAAACTCAATAAGTACGAATGTTCTTTCATTCTTATAGAGTTTGTATTAAAATTCCTATTCCTCCAAATTCCATACAATGCTCTCTAATCCATGTTTACCGCAGATCTTCAATCTTATGGTAAATCTTAGAACATATTGAAATTTAATTTATAGCTCTTTACAAAATGGTATAAATGATTTATTAATGTATTTAATTATTATTTAGACTATGCATTTATATCATGCAGAAATTGGAACGAATGCTGGCATTCATTATTACATAGAGTTTGTGTTTTTACTGTAAGACTAATGTGAAACAAACTGCACAAAAACTGAAAACAGTAAATCGAGTAATAAAATGACGTCTTTTTTCGAAGAGATTTCTTATTATCATTCACTAAAGAGGCTTTTTAAAGACTGTTCACGTGGAATGACGAGAAATTGTACTAATCAATAAAAAAACAACTAAAAATTTACAAATCTAGTTTAAAATTTTACCAGATGGTAGTTCAAACCAAACTCAAGACAATCCTTTATAAAAAATAATTGAAATCAAATCATAGGCTATTACACTGAATGCCACAGAACATCAATAATAGCCACCATAATCCATGAAAGCAGGAGTGAAAAGGAAAAGAATAAAATGCATCAACACTTATTTTTTTTTAGCACAGTCAGTTTTTTTTTTTTTTTGATAGTTTTTGAGCTTAATTTAAGCATAGTTCTAAAATGTGTTTTATTCAGCAAGATTTTCCTGATTTCTTAAATGTAGAATTTATTAAACAGTATTCTATATTCAAAAACGTTTTATTCTAAGTACCAGCAGTAGCCGTATTTTATCACATTTTTAATTGCAACTGTAGAATATCTATATATGTTTTCAAATATGTTGATTTCTTACCATTCTATTGGGATTCTATAAACAAACTTATAAATGAATAATGGTATATGGATATAATGAACTTAATATGAAATTGAGTAATTAATTTAAATAAATTGTAGAAATATAAAGTATCGAACTTTTAAGAAGAAATGAATGAATGCCTACAAGAAAGAGGACAAAACTTATACAACACGAATGTCACGTCATAAATCATTAAACAAATGAAATACACAATGAACTATATAAAATATAGAACTATGTGAAATACAGAAATATTTCGCATAGTTTAGCCAAAGGAAAAAAAAAACAAAATAACTAAGTACCATACCTAATTATCATAACTAAATCCATAAGGAATCCAAAATTATATATGAAAGAAATGCAAATGAATATTTATAAAATTCAAGAAATGCCATTTATAAACTAAAAATTAATAAAACCTATTAATATCAGCAACTAAGAGCAGCTCATATATAAAATAAGTAACATGGCATGCAAAAGAAATGACACTGAATAATATACTAAAAACCCTTCACAATGGTGTGCTGATATAAACAACTGCCGAAGATCATCCGGTTTGTTTCATTTCCATATCAGGAGGAATTTCCATATTTCTCATTAAAAAATAGATACTTCGTAACCATCTCGTATAAAAATACACCCCGGGAGGTGGTCTTGATGGTCCTAAATGACGTCATCTCCCCTTGTCGGCCGACCAAACTGCTGCCTTGTTCCACAGCCCACTAAAGAAAAGGTCCTCTCCCCGGGAACGAGGGTATTGCCATTCATTTATTCATTGGTGAGGAACTGAGTGATGTAAGTATTGATGAGATGCCGCCCATCCTCGGTGGAAGATGCTGCAGGGGGGAGGTGGGCGGGCGTCTTTGTGTAGAGCAGAAGCTGTTATCGGGTTTCTTAGAAGTAGCCACCAGCGATTTGGGGGATTTTTCAGATGGATGCGGGTTTATCGGAGGTGAGCATCTTCCGGATAATTTCGTATTCGTAACAGTTCCAAAGAATGTGTGAGTGAATAATGATTCGTTTTATATTTCGTTCCTAAAGCAATGCTTCTTAAATTTTCTAGTTTGGACCAGAATCTGAAAGGAAAAGAGGGTTTCGTCTGCTTCCGTTGTAAATTATTTGTTCGACAGAGGAGGCGCTTTCATACTCGGTGCAATAGACAGTAAATGGTAAATAATTATTATAATTTTCATACATTTTCATGTATTGCAAATGAAAAATTTACGAATGTTCTCCTCTCATCTTTTTCATATAATGTCACATACGTTATTTGCATAGGTTTTCACGAAAAATGGAGCAAGCATATAATTAATGAATTGACTATTGGAATTAGATATTTAATTTTAATCACAATTTTTTATCAAAGTACTCAATTCTATAAAAAATATTTTGGATTCTTCCGAAGATGATTGTAAAAGTTACAAAAAAATTTTATACAACCCCCAAAGGAAAAAACTGTCAGTTAGTAAAATATTTTTCTTTTGCTCATTTTTTTTTCTATATTCATCTACAATTACTCAAAATTTCATGCTTCAACTAGTAAAATTTTCTAAGATATTTAAAGTCAAATTGATGAATTAGACCATTTATCCATACCTCTAACCACGGTTTGAATGAATTTTTCATAGAAATTTTCAGGGATAACATCATATTAAAAAAGATTATCATAAAGGCAGAATCAAAAAATAATAACACACTCTTCGACTTCCAGACAAAGTTTGCATTCTTTTAACAATAGTAAGGTATATGAGACCCAATTCGTCACTGGGACTTAAAGATAGGTTTATTGAGCTTGTCGTCACAGATCACGCTGCCAAAGGCAATCCATCCCTTCATTTTCATATAATGTCAATCAAAATTAATCAAATATATCAGTAATTTTATTGATATATTCTGCAAATATTTAATATACTGTTGAACAAAATGGAACCACCAACGACTTTCTGGAAATGTCACACCATACATGTGTTGAAAATTGACATTCATGATGAGTCTCTTGTACAAAGAATAGATTTTTCACAGTTCCGAAAGTAGTTTTTCTGAAGATTAATGCTTCTTTATCGATTAAAGAAACATTCGTCTGTTCAAATTACAAATCTCAGAAACGAAGAATCTGATTTTACCTGAAACAGGGCACAACAATAAAATTCAAGACGTAGATCGTTTAACTGTCCATGTAACTTTGTAAAAATCCATAGACTTCACAAATGCTGCATGGATGCAAATAATTAAATTGAAACATTCTCTACGTTGTCGTTTTTGGTATGTTGAGTTCTGAATTGGCTGTTTGTACTCTAACACTTTGGTAACTTTAAAAATATAACATAATGTCAATTTCTGTATCCTTTGTACAACGTCTCATTTTTCCTGCTTCTCCATTCGGGAAATAAAAGTCCTGTAGATTTTTATCGCTAAAAAATTCTGTAAACAGAAGGATGCCGGCAATTCAGAAATCGACATTTGATTCTTCTATAACTAGGCTATCATTACAATCAATGTACAGAATAAATCTGCAGCATTTCCAAACATTCTTTATTACTGAAATAACTCATTGTTTTACAAAGCGTGCAACTTCTTTCTTTCTTGTTATTCCAGCACTTCTCTACAATATCTTATATATTTAGTTTCTGAAGTTTATCCTTTTCGTTTTTATAAAATCGAAGTTACAACTGTCGACCCATCAACGTGAACATTATACTAAGTAGAAATTTCTTTTAGGTCATGATGGTTGGATGCTGCGCTATTAGACCGGTATTTGCATATGACATTTTTTATGTATTAAATAAATTTGTGTTTCTGAAATATTTCCACTTAAATTTGTGATTAGTTCATCTAATCTTAAACTTAAAAATATTTCTGCGAACACTGCAGATAGAAAAGTAAAACTTTGTGAGTGCATAGATGAATGTAGGAGAAAAATTCTACTATTTAACACTTTTACATTATGGTGGAGGTATAAAAATGTATTTATTTATATTTCTGTTTATTATTAATCTTCACAGAAGCCAAAGTGTTTTCATATAACTTCCCATCTTATTTAATGAAGCTTTTTATTCAGTGAATAAGTTTATCTTATAGTTAGTAGTAAACATATAATTATAGTATATGCCTAAATGTAATACTTAAGGAAATAAACGCTTGTTTTTTTTAACATCCTTTATATCCTTCCTAATGACATATTATTAATAATAAATATAATCGCAATACCATTGATGCTAAATAATACTTAATGCTATTAAAAATGTTTACATTAAGGAACTATATGTTTATTATAAATTATATTTTAAAGATGGTCAAGTTGGAATAAAACTTTGTCATTAGAATGTATACGAAAAACACAATAATGGACACCAAATTTAAAAATATATTAATCTGAAAGGAATGCATAAATTAAAATTGTTGCTCGAAGTCAGCGTATAAATAATGAAAGGCAAAAATGCATGTAATCGTTGCTTTTATGGTCATCCGAAACCTAGTTAAATAAATATAAATATTAAAAATATAATGTACTGTAGTTACATTTTATTTAAGCTTTCTAAACAAAAAAAAATTGCAGTATTTTTCCTCTGATACGGGACAGAGTTTCTTTCCAAATTTTCTCTTCAAATTCCTGATTCAATAACCAAATAATTGAAGTATAATCACTTCTACTTCGATTTAAAATTTAAATTTTTTCGGAACTGACAGAAAATTAAAAAATATACATAGTGCAATGAACAGAAGGGCGTAAGACTTCTATAATAGTATAAATTATAAGGCTATCAAAATTTGAAGATTAAAAATGTTTTGCCGAAGAAGCTATTAAGAGACCAGGTTACATAAAATAATTAAAACTATTAGAGAACATTAATCCTGGAGAACCAGCTGTTTTCCAAAGACGGGTAGATAACAGCATGCACATCTCGCATATGGAAACAGCGCTAGCCAAACTGGATTCAATGGATTCTCACTATTTTTCTTAAGGAAGTCGGTCGCCAATCCATCAAGCGAGATTAACAACCCTCGCATGCTGGGCACAGGTGCGAGGCATTCAATCATGAAGTCAGTGATTGAGTACCAAATACCTATTTTCTTTTGTAACGCAGTGCATCAAAGCGCTCTATGATTATGAGGTTCACCAAGAATTTATCGACAAGTGGAGGGAAATGGAGGCAGCCCGAGTTTCAGTATTTGTCAGGTCTGAACTCTGGGTATTTTGAAAATGAAAAGGCATGCTTTGTTTTAGAGAAAGTGGAAATTTTTCCTTTGGATTTGGAAAAAAGGTCTTTGAAGGATGAGGTTTCTAGATAAAAATTGGCATTAGGCGAGGAAATAAATTCCTTCTCGATGCAATACAGTTAGAACTAAAGTATTCATCTTCAAAGGGCACTTGAAAGAAAACAGGTGGCTAATGAAGCATTAAATTTCTGAGATATATTATTAAGAACATGTGATAACAAATACAAAAAAAACAAACTAACAACCGATATATATGAACTAGGATTAGAAAATGACTTATTTAAAACTTTTTTTTTTTTTTTTTTTTTTTTTTTTACAATTTTCCTTAAATTTAAAACTAACCGGGAGCATTGTCTATTCTTCGAAGTATTTTCTTAAATATCTTTCACTCCGCTTACTTTTGCTTCCACCTCTATTCTATTAAGAACTGTATAAGTGTGGAATAAAAGGAAATCATGTGGGGTTACGCCAGGTGAATAGGATTAAGCCACATTCCCGTCGGTTGTGGTAAAGGTTTCGTAAAGTCTCGTTGCCTTTACGAAACTGACACGTTGTATGACCACTCTTGTTTGTGGATGTCGGTCGGGAGCTTCCCATCAAACTGTCGGTAAAATGAACAGACATCAAAGAGCCCCCGATAATCACAAATGAGGGGAAAGAGGGCAAAATGTGCCGAACTCATGGCGGGCAGGGATCATGAGAACGGTGTTTTACTGTTGCATGGTGCCTCTAATCACTGCGGGACTAATGGATTTGAATCACTTTCCACTATTCCACATTTTTGTTAATCCATACAGACAAGATCGCTTCACGCCAGCTACGTTCATCCTTGTTGGTAATCACCTTGTTACTATAAATACCTTCCTTACCAGCCTCTCTATCATATGAAGCGATGAAAATTAGCCTAGGTTTCATATCTAATCCTCCTTGACACGTTAGGTCAATTCTGACCAAACTTTGCCACTTCATTGGCATGACGCGGTGTGATTTTAGATACTTGCTGAATGTAAGTAAGTAACTAGCTCTATTATATTCTAGACACATGTTATATAACTATTTTTTTTACTTTAGATTTATTTACTTCAGTGTACCTTGCATACATTCTTCGAAACAATATTTTCTTATTTCTGAATAAGTGATATCAATTCCATTGCTATGTACTGTACTATACTATGTACTGAACTTCTATACTTCATCAGTGTGTTTAGATTATTATAGTATATCTACAGAATTGCTTTGTCTATCTTTCTCTGTTTCACGATTTTGAAATTTGTTTAGAGTAATTCGTTTTATAATGTACTAAAATAATACAAACCACTGGGAAAAAAGGCATTCGCATCGATTCCAGTTTTTATCTCCACTTGTCTTTGAATAACTATATTTCAATTCATTCAGGCTTGTATAGTACTTTGTAAAAACTTGAAAAGTTGACAGTTTCAACAAGTATTTACCCTCGCATGATATATTTTTTCGAATATTTAAATCACTTCATTAGCAATGTAGGAGATTACAGAAATATTAATTCTGCTACAATAAGACATCTCTTTGAGGAAATTATAAAAAAATGTTTTGATTCGAAGTTGAAGGTCACGGATTACAAGTATATCAAATCATCGAAAATATTCCGGGTACGACAAATTTGATATCAGGGAAGATTCGGAAACTCATCATTAGACTGTGATTTGAAATGCCATCAGTTCATGGTCACAAGATGCATGTAAAACGTGCCATGGCAAGTATGTTTTGAAACCTTTTCTCATGTTGTAGGAGGTAAAAAACAGCGAAAATACAACAGAGTTTCAAAAAGTGTTAGACAGCGTGTGCAGGTACATTTATCTCCTCCCTGCACTCTTAAAAAAATTCTCGTGAATCTTCAAAACAGGAATTTTATTCAAGAAATCAAATATAATTCGTAACAGAATTGTGATTTCCTCTATTTGCATTTATGATAAACTGAAAACTTACTAGTGATTGATTTAATGGTCAGGATATTCGTATTTAGGACTGGAGAAATAAGCTGATAGACTATATTAAATACTTGCAGATTCAAAAAATAATTCATCAGTGATTGGGATAACGACTCAAATATGGTTATCTTCTTCAAACTGAGTGTCAAACGGATGCAACCAAATTTTTGAAAAAAAAAACACCTTGGAGCATCAAAAATTTAGCGGTGATCAAACAAATCATTCGAGTTAATTTTACCGAGATGCTAAACTACCAGCATCTTGCCTCAGCCTCTATAATCCAAGAATTCCAATCTTCTAGACAAACTTGAGGATATTGATTTTTCAAGAAAATCAGTCAATGCATCTTGAAATAGCTCTATGATTTTGAATAAAGACGCTCTTTTGAACTCTTTATCACTCATCTGTGTTTTAAAAATAAAAATAAAAACTTCCGGCAAAGAAGAAAAGATAATTTCATAAAATAACCGATATCCGAAACTCCGAATCCAATTGCTGTCTTGTCCTTGGCGTAATCACTCAATTCAATTTTATTACTCCCTCCTCCAATATAAGTTATGGGCGTGTACACAACCACCTCCACCGCCCCCATCGAATGGTCCCAATTTAATGCCATACCGACAGGAGGATATTAATAAAACAAACGCCCAATCAATGAATGGATTATCATATATCCCTATCGCCGTAATTATGATGAATGCCTTTTATTGGTTTTTCCAGGGTAGGGATCGAAGCCTTTTTCAGAGCCAATGATACCCCCTGATTGGTCTTTTTGAAAAGCGGGCTATTAGAGGGGAAGATGAAATATTTCTTGGGAGATGTAAGAATGTATTAATAGAATCCCTGGCAAGGAATAAATGAGGTTTTGTTCGAGAGATATCGATTGAGCATCTGTCTTTTGTGGCTTTTCATTTGGGGGGGGGGACAGGTAATTGAATGTTTCTAATAAGACAGATCAGCGGTGCGGTGATGTTTTACTGTGCACTGCCGATGATGTATGGGTAAGAGATGTTTCAATTACTCTGCCTTTCTTCATTCCGCTAATCTTAAATTTGCCAGCAAAAATTATCTCAATTTAACTGCATTTTTAAAAAGCTTCTTGAAAGATGTCCAATATTATCTGAAGAGCAGAAAACTTTCGACAGCTTTATGTAAATTCTGTTTTTATTATTATTATTTAAGACCTTTTGAATACATTCTAATCAATATTAACTTCCACTTTATAATCATATGCGGAATGTGCACTTAATAATTCTCAAAATATTCGTTATAAAAAATAATACAACACTTTAAGTTTCCCAATATTTTAAATCCTACTGTACTTTTTCAAGAATACTCGATTCCAAACAAATCGAGTACACTTGTATAAAATGTTGACAAACTGAAGTTGAATTGTTTCTTCTAAAGGTCCTTTTTTCTTCTAGTCTATTTCTTTTTCTCACACTCTTTTTCTTTCATTGTTCGTCTAAAAGTGATTTTTTCTTCTAGTCTATTTCTTTTTCTCACACTCTTTTTCTTTCATTGTTCGTCTAAAAGTGATTTTTTCTTCTAGTCTATTTCTTTTTCTCACACTCTTTTTCTTTCATTTCTAAATTCTTTGATTCCCACTTTTTTTTTTTTTTTTTTTTCCTTTTCGCTACGCACCTTATGCTCAGCAATCGCAGTTCCATCTGTATTATTCCATCCCATACAATTGGTTTGGTTTGGTTATATTAACGTCCGGTTTGAAGCAACACTAGGGATATATTGGGACGGACCTCGTAATTTTGAACCGCGGTCAGATGACGAGAACGACACCTGTGCTTGCACCCCCTTTTCACACCACACCACACCAGCGGGAGGAAATTTGGTCATGCCGGATTTAACGTGCAACAGACCCCCTTACACGACGGTTCTTCGGTGGAATCGGGTCTCGAACCTGAAACCCTCCGGTTCCGAAGCCGAGACCTTACCACCAGGCCACCGCGGCCCTCCATCCCATTCAAGGTGGAATTTTAAATTTATTAGAATACTATCTCTCTCATTTCAAAATGTTTCTTTACTTCGAACGAAGAATGGAAATGTCTCTCTCATGGCATTCTTTTTATCAATTACTATACAATAAAAGGAGGATTGAAAATTATGGTGTAATTTGATGAACTAATAAGCATTAACAAGGAATCAAAGATTTCAGATATAATTCAGATTGAAAAAATAGTGCAATTAATGAATTCTAATAATTCATAATGTTAAGTAAAATTATCGTTATATAAATTTATTGTATACTAGTCGCCTTAGGCAACTACATGGTTCCCTGGAAGTAACACATTAAATATTTTACGTATGTTGGGCTCTTAATGGTTTCCTCAGCAAAATATTTTTAAGCTTCAAATATTGATGATCATGTAACTCATACTATTTTAGAGACCTTATAACTATGTCTAATTTCTTGTCCTTTCTCGCAGTGTTTGAACTTTCAATTTAAAGTGTTTAAATTCTAATTAATACAAAAAAAATGTTGAAACCCTTCAGGTTTGCATAGGAACAGACGTACAGATTTATTTTTTCTGTGAATACAGAAAACAGGATCTTTCTACATCCAAGTCTTATGTGTACTATAGGTTATATATTTTTTTATAATTTAAGCAATACCACAAAGAATTTTTCAGTTAAAATTCCATAATTAATTCGCCAAATTTCATTTTTCAGTTTTACTTTCAAAAGGCTCTAAATGGCATAAATTATCATATTTTATTTTATTTTAATTAAAAATTACATTTCTGAAAATATTATCTAAATTGTAAATAATTCTTTGTTCCTATGAATTATATTTAGCAAAATATTCTTCTCTCTAACTTTTAAATAAAAAAAAACATTTCCATCTTCTGCGAACAAGTTACTTCTGACCGAGTTATGAAGAATGCTACTATTTTAGGACAACCAGCAAATTCTTCATTTTAGATCAATCAGACTTTGGATCGGAGGAAACTCCGATTGCTGATTGGCTCTCTTCTTCAAAATGATCAATGAAGCGTTCTAAAAAAGCGCATTTTTATTATTTATCGAAATAGAAAATTTCATATTCGTAATTCATCAGAACACTTATTAAATCAAACTACATAAAATATAATTTTTTTTCTTCACTTACAGCATTTTTCTTATCAACTGTATATACCTAATACTAGTGGTTTGGAAATGAGCTGTTGAGCCCTGTTTAGAGTGGGTATCCTGTAAATATTCGTAATGTTTTCTTTAAATAATGCATATTTATGAAATAAATAATATAAATATTTTTAAAACATTTAGAAATCCTTTTCTTCTATTTATTTTTCTAGAAATTATCACGTTTCATATATATTTTATTTCATACGAACTATATATATGATGTATGATATAAAATAAACTATGCATGATATAAAATATTTATTTTATTTCATACGAACACGTATTAAAAATTACACTTTTTTTGGTTTAGTCTGCAGTGAGAGTTAACTTAATATTTGAATTTGAGTTTTTGTCTGTATGATGGCAACACATTGATGGAAATTAATTCTTGGTCTCTAGAGTATAATGTGGTCGTGCAGGCTAATTTTTTTTTTTTTATTTTGGGTGAAATATAGCTTAATATATCAAAGTGTTAGAGCCATGATTCTGTCGGAATTCCAGTGTATGAAAAAATTATGAGAAGAAAGAGTTACAAGAATACTTTATCACTTTAAAGCATTCAAGTATAAATTTTAATTTGTAACAACATATTTATTTATTTCTGAATGTTGCAATAGATGTTAGAATTCTTTGAAGATTATAAATATTTGTATCTTCAATCTATCACTGAAATTTTATTGCAAAATAAAGAATAAGGGCTTTTTGTTTTTTCAATTATAAATTCAGTTTTTCAGTAATTTTTGCCGGATAATATAAACAGATTCATTCATACTTTTATTTAACTAAATGATGTAGTTTATACAAATTCAGAATAATCAAATAAACGCTAATTTAAAGTTAGCTAAAATGTATAAATTTGAAAGTCTGCTGATAAATTTAAAAAGTCACAATTATAAAAATATATATTGATATTTGAACGATTGAGAAATATTTTTTGGTGCATTCATTTCCAAAATCGTGAATGTTGTATGATAATGTTATGAGAAGCTTAACCGCTTAACTGTTTTGCCAGAGTGCCATACGTGCATCGATGTATCGAATTTTGATAGTTGTAAGCAAAAAATAAATTATTCATAACGATTATAATTCAATATAAAATTACTTTGAATACATAGATAGGTCAAGTATTCAATAGATTTTCATTTGAATCAAAATAAAAAAAAAATCCCAAAATGGAGCCATTTTATTAGATAGTAAAGAAAATAAAATATTTGTTTTTAAAATGTTTGGTCATAATCTCGTAACTGGATCGTAGTTTGAAATTATCCACATCGAAATTAACGATTATGTTTGTAAATATAATCGACATAATAAGTCACATTATGACGCAGGTGATATTATTTCCTCGTCATGAATTACTAATTAAGTATGATGGATAAGAATTACGCGATTTCTGATTTGAGAAACATTTTTCCGATTACTCACTTGTAATAATTTGAATGATATAATTTGTCGCGATCTAACATCATCAAGTTCGCAATTAAAAGTCTGTAATTAGATGACGGAGGAAAAGAGGAAACAAATGTCAATAAAGCAATATATTAGAATGAAGCTCAGTTCAATCCGAGTATCCCCCATGCAACCTCAAATAGTAATACGAATCCGATTTTCTTATTTTTATTTGTATTAATATAGGGATGCAAGATTTTAGAAGTGGTGAAAAAAGAAAGAAATTTGGTTAGTCAATATAATTTTTTATAGTTCTTTAAAAGAATGCAAAAAAATATTGTTTAAATACAGGGTAATCAAGAAATAACAGGAAGTGTTCGGAGTCCTGTAGCGTGTTATGTACAGGACGAAATATAACAAAATTTGGTCACCATACACATAAAAGTATGCGGTTTCGATTTAGCAAAAAAAAAAAACGTCGATAGCTGAAATCCTGGCGCTGTAAGCGTATAATGTGAGAAAAAAGAATGCATAACTGCCAATGGAAACAATAAATAATAATACACCAAATACCAATAAAAAATGTTTATTATAGCAACTTACAAATTTGACTCAAGTTTACCACCAACCTGATGTTCCAGTAATTAATTACATGTGGTACACGAGGTTTTCGACGGTGGCTCGCAACATATCGGCATTTATTCGACTGACATATAACGTTATTTGTTCTTCAGGAATGCCAGGAACATGCCTTGATACACAACGCCTTTTAAGCTTTCAAGTAGCCCCACAACCTGAAATCGACCTCGGCCTGGTTGCACACCAAGAATTCCTGTTGTTTCAAATATTTGTATCATTCTTCGTAAGTTAGTTATAGTCATCGGCTTTCTACGTAACTGTTTTAACCACCAGAATTCACGAAGAGCAGCACTGGTGTTTTCATCTCGCTGATAAAACAGCTTGACTTATAAGGAGCGTCCACGTTGTGACAATGCAGCCGACGGGCGAATTCTCGCACAATGATTTAAATTCTAGCAAGCCTTTCTTTTATCTTCGATATTGTGTCACAATGTACCCGTACATGCAATGAAGTTTTCGATCGCAGCGCCAGAATTTTCCCATCGGCGTTTTTTGGTACTATTTTTTCCCCCTTGCTAAATCAAAACCGTTTGCCTTAATGTGTATGGTGACCAAATTTTGTTATATTTCATCCGGTACATAGCACGCTACAGGGCTCCGAAAACTCTTGTTATTTCTTGATCACCTTGTATTCCATCACTAACATGGTGAATGAATAAAACTGCATCTGCGTTTCTAAAAATTCCTGGTTTGAAACGGGATGCACTGATTATCCGATTATTTTAAATTCGTAAATTGTTATTCAGATATTTTCGATGGGATAACTAGAACTTCTAAGCGGGCATTTTTCCGCTTGTATTAGAGCTACCGTGGATTTTAATTCGTTCACAGAATGCAATCCACAGGATGTTTATAAATAAATACCCCAACTCCATAGGAAAAGAAATTAAAAGAAAGCAAAGTACAATCTTGTTCGTTGGAAGTTAGAAATAACAATTGAAAGTTTAAATTCAACGCATTTGTAAGAGTTCATTGTTAGCTGCTCTAAAAATACGAGCGATATCAAGGTGATACGATAACTCATTTCGTACTTTTAGAGCATCGCTGATGTGATGCTTTGAGATATGCTTGCAGATATGTTAGTTTTAACTTCTTCAATTTTTGTGGGTTGGGAAACTTCTTCATCTTTAGTGGGTTGGGAAACTTCTTCATCTTTAGTGGGTTGGGTAACTTTTTCAACTATTTTGGGTTGGGATACTTCTTCCACTTTTGTGGGTGGATTTCGAGAGAAAAAACATATTACCATACACGCTGCTCTGATATCCTCTCGCATTTCTGGAGGGTCTCACATTGAACACTTACAACTGCCTTCAAAATCATGATATTCAGTTATAAACCCTCTGTGTATTAAAGAAGTCAATTCCCACGAGAAAGTCATATGAATCTCCTCTAATAATTAACAGTAAGTTAGAGACCACATGGTATGATCTCGGTTTTAGGTATAGGGTACTAAAGGCGTGAAATTTCATACCGTCGTGTATGCAGAGCTGGTGCACATTGTAACTGGTATACAGAGTCAAACATCCTTACTCTGATATGGAAAAACGTTGCTGGCATAGAGTCCTCGAAACTGAAATGTAAAACGCTTTTCTGCCTTTTCTTGTAAAAATAGTTCTTGATGAAAACGGAATAAGTTCACTGATCCATTACCTTTTAACCTTTTATCCTTAATTTTATCGTTATTCTATAATTACATATCCATTAACATTTTATCATTAATTTAATAGAAAAACATTGATTCAGTTTTCCGTTTCATATATTTGGTATTTCAGTATTATACTACGCATTAAAGATACATTATTACAGTCAGAATTTACAATTGCTTTAAACTATTCCAAAACAGTTGCCAATTTGCAACATTTCTTTTAAAAAATATACAATTGTAAGTAATAAAGTAACACAGTTTTCAAACCTAGAAGGATTGTGCAAAATAGAAGTAAAGTGGTTTAAAATGGATCAACTCAGAACATGATTTTGATGAGCCTCTAAAATCTATCCTTGTTGGAACCAGATAAATATAAATCCAGATCTACCGACAGAACACGAAAAATCACTCCTCCTTATCAACCCAATCGAAAAACAATCTCATTCCCCCATCCCACCCCTTGAAAAAAACAATTTAGGCATCACCTCACTAAATAACTCTCACCTTTACGATGAGAAAAATAGTTCCAAAAATAAAAGCCTCCGCCCAGGGCGAGTTCCTTTACCTTTTCTCTGGATCTCCCAACAACACTCAACCCCTGCAGTCACAGCATTTATCACTCGGAACAATCAATCAGGTATCGCGATACGTATCCTGATACCTGAGAAAAAGAAAAGGAAAGAATTTCAGCATCAGAGGCAATGGGGAGTTGGGTTATTTATGCTTTAAGTGCAGGGAATTTTCTGTTCTTTCAGCTTTTATATAGAATTCTGTAACACCTTCTCACCCTCTGTTCTTGTTTTCAGAAGAAACGATGGAGGAGTTAAGTTGTTCGGCAAGGGTAGGAGAGGGTGGCTCTCTCGTAATGTTAATATTTTTATAAAGGGGTAATTAGGAAGAATTGTTCCAATAATAAAAATGAGAAGAGAGATGTAGAACATGTCTTCTATTCATGCAGTTATTAAATTACTCCTCATCGTGTAATCTTGGTTTGACTTCGAATTTATTCATTAAAATTAGTATTTTTGCATGTCTGTCCGTGTGTCTGAAGGTGCTCGAATGCCAAACCTCAACAAACTAAACTAATGACATTTATTATTTAATCATTTTTATTAAATGAATTCTGTTCAGGCTGAACAGAAGCATACTCATTGCTTTCGTCGAAAAATAATTTTAACACAAAAGGTCTATTAAATGAAAATAAATATACCTCGTAGAATTGTTAAAAACCTTGTAGATTATATGTTGGGGAAAAAATAAAGGGTATTTTTATGCAATCGGAAAATGTGCATAATAAATAGATTTTTTTTCTTAAAATTCTTCAAAGAAAATAGCAGAAGCAGTGCAAACTATACAGATGTCAAAACTAAGACGATTTTTTTTAAAAAAATTGCCTAAGGATAACTATAAAACGCTAAGTATTTAGTTGCTCATTAGTTAAAGAAAAACTAAGATCTGAATATTAATAAAATCCCAGATGTGCCGTTTTCCTCTCTAGTAAAACATCGCTGAATTTTGATATTTTCAAGGATTTTTTTCAAGGCATTGTTTTCATTTTTTTATATAGTGTACATTCACAGAGAATTCTCTTTCACTGTGTTGCAAATATACTAATCTATTACTAAATATAAAAAATGGAAAGCTTTTAAATTCTAAAAGTTGTTAGCAATCTGTACAGATAAAAAATTATGGATATGAATTACTTAAATTTTTATGACACCAAATTGTGTTTCCAGTTAATTAGTCATAAAACTAAGAGCACATAATTCCTGCGTTAAAGCACCCACCCTATTGTAGATGCGTTATTCGAAAGATGTTACAAACGTAATAAACGTTTTAAAAAAAACCTCTGTTTTTACAGATATATTTTACTAGTTTTTTTTCTGTCCTCCACTTTTTACTAAAGTTACTTTTTGAGATTTATTTTTTTTAGAAAATTATCTCTCTCTTTATATATATATATATATATATATATATATATGAAAGAATTTAAAAAAATAGAAAGTTTTGCGATTTGTAAGTTGAAATTTGCTTGGTGTGCAACTACAATAGTTAACCTGGTCAGTTAACATTCCACAAATTGAAAAAATATTGTATTATAAGGCATTCTTAATCAAAATACATTGTTTTAGGGATTATTTTAATATAAATTTATTGCAGAGAAACTCAACGTAAAGAAGGCATTCAGAAATGTAAGAAAAAAATTGATTATTTTCAGTTTCAAATCCCTTTTGTTTTTATAAATGTTGTGACAATTGAAACAAAAATATGAATAAAGACATAATAAAGGGTCTTTTTTTAATATAGATATTTTCTCTTCTGAAGATAGATTAATATATCTATGAAATTCGTCTATTAATAAGTCAAAAGGGTAGAAAGAGAACAATTAGGCGTAGGAAAATAATTAATATGAGGTTTAAATTCTGGGATGTTCTAAAATTAATATCGTGATTATTTTCTTTTTATGTTGTCGTTTATGAACATGAAAGAAGTTCATTTCAGCTGCGAAACATTATAAAATTTATATTCAATTGAATTAAACATATTGAATATGAAATTTGCCTAATGACATCAAAGCAAATATTTTTGACAAATCTCGAAATAAAATAATTAAAAATATTCAATAAGCAAAACAAAGAATGAAGAAGATACATCTATTGTAAATAAGCGATTTAATAAGCGATTTAGCAAACGTAATATCACCTATCTTTAAAAATTGGTATTAAAAATGGTAATGTTTTGTCTCCCTAATATTCTTTAAAATCGGTATATATTCCTTCCCTTACTGCAGGTTACAAGCCATAAATATTCAATAATTCACACTCCAATATTAAAAACTTTGTTAAATATGGCTTCATTCAGTTTCGTTGCAGAGTAAAAGAAACCGAGTTTGTGTTTAGAAAATATTCTCTTCTCTTTTACAAATTGAAGCCAGATTCTTATACTGGTTTGGAATTTTGGTGCTAGGACTGTGAACTAAGTTCATCCAAACGACTTGTTCCATTTTGGAATTATCATGTTTACTTGCATGCAGAAATATCAAAACAAATCTTTCTAGGATAGATCAAAACTATCGAAAATCGTCTGCAGCATACTATGTTTTCGTACTTTCATCGCATTTAAAAATTTTCTTTAAAGCTGGTAATGTTTAGCCTCCGGCTAAATATTGAGATCAATCATCTGATCACCATGTTGCTTTTCTTAGATGTATAATATTTAATTGAGGAATAAATCGTGAATTTTCCTTAATTCAGACAGAAACAAAATGTTTTATATTATTAAAAAAAAGATTTATGATCCATAAAATTACATGATTTGATTTTTTTTTAAATATTTTCACATGAATATATTTCATAAAAATGTAAATATGGGATTTAAATCGATTGATTATTTAGAATTTTGGAATTTTGTACAATTTTGTGTTCTTAATAGCAATACTCTATTTAAACACATCCAGAGCGGACACATAATTGATTTCGGATTTCACATATGATAATGTTTTGATTTGAAGAAACATTTCTTTAAAAATTGTATGTCATTTTTGATAGAGAAATCTAAATGATGGACCAAAAATTAGAAAATTATTAAATTTAAACGAAATTCCCCCGTTTAATACACTATTGAAAAGGCATTTTTAAAACTATTTTTATTTCATTTATTCATTTTATTGGTCATTTGTATTTTCAGATGATTAGAATAGAAGTGCCAGTAGACAAAATAGAGCATTTCGAGTCATTTGCACTCTGATTTGAATGATGGTGTTACATGCGAATGAAGCTGTTTCGCGAGATATTGCATTGAGGAAAGGAACGATATTTCAAAATACAGTTCATCAATGGTTTTTGAGTTTCAAAAATGAAAATTTCGATCAAGAATAGATGACTCACCTATAGAACAAATTCAGACAGAAAAACAATTTCTTCTCAAAATTCCAAGCAAAAAAATTATTTTTAATATATTGACTAATAAAATTGGCGAAATTAGCTCAGTTATCTCATTGCCCAAACTTTATTTTGTAATATCTTTCGAAAATGGAAATTGGTGAGAAGTAGGCACCATTGATGATTTAATGGAAAGATCTTATTCTTTCATATGAAATAAAAATTGGCAAAATCGCACAATCAGTGGGCAAGACGAACTAGTTCCTTTATGTTTCTTATTCATTTAAATATATACCAATTATTTAATCTTAATAAGAATTCCACGTATCATTTTTTCTTTCATTTTGTTTTCATTAGTCTTTTGCTATATGAATCTGAAAACATATAGCTAAGTATTAAAAATACGATTCTCAAAAAAAAAAAAAAAAAAACATATTTGTGAAAATTTAAGATGTTTATAATGGTAAGCTACTTTATTTAACTCTATAAATTTTCTGACAAAGAATACTTGAGTGTAAATGCCTTTTTGTTCTTGTTAATGGTATTTAAGGAGACACGATACCTTCACAACAGTTTTTTTTAATTTTAAGCATTACACAAAAAATTTTATAGTAATGTATGCTGAAACCCACCTGAAAAGAAATAAACAATTTTAATCTCCCTACCATGAGGAAATTTCAATTTTTTTTTTTTTTTTTAAATCCTTTTTTAAATTTGCTACTACTTTTTCAAATAAGAGCATTTATTCCTCAAACTTTTTTTATAAATTCTCTAGATCATATTACACAAAATTGTGCCTGTATTACAAAATATATTAAGTACTTATTTTCATATAAAATTTTTACTATTATATGTGGTGAAAAATAGGGAAATTTAGCAGCATGCTTATTTTATCTCTAGCATCTAAAAAAAATAAACAGGTGAATAATTATTGCATGTACAGTTTTATTAAAGGTATAGTTATGAACTGGTACACAAAATTTGAAAGTTTTATCTTACTTAGGTAAAAAAGCCTTAGCATTTTAAAAACATGAAGATGAAGAAAAACAGAACATGGGGAAAAAGACATTTAAAAATTTTGATTTGTGAATAAAAGTCTATTTACTCTTATAATTTACTTTTATTATTCAAGCAAATATCTTGAATAGTCATAAAAGCTATATAATTTAAAATATATATACAGAATTTAAAACACCTGTCTTCAATACAAAATATTTTATAAAGATTTGAAGTATACTAGAATTAATTTGTCTATTATACGTTTGAATACGTCTAGAATTAATTTGTGTCAACGTAAAGGATATTTCCTTTTTCTCTGTTACGTTGTGGGCTTCAACGTATATATTTTTAAGGAGCGTTCAATTGAAAGTTTATTTTCTTTTCCATTCCTTAGTAGAGATAATTCATTTGAATGATTGCTTTTGAATTTAAAAGGTACCCATTATTATTTGTCAAAGGATTCTGAAATCCTCTGCGCATGCGTTAGGATGAGTTTAACTCGACAAAATAGAAGTGAGAAGAAGGATGAGAGAAGGGGATGTTTACATTTAACAATAAAGTAAATTCCGGAAATGCACACATCATTCCGCGTCTCACCCCTTAGTGAGATAGAATCGTCGAAAACTGGTCGTCTCAGTTTCCTGAAACAACACATCGTATTGCTGCTGTTTCCACTAACCTCCATTAATCTTCACTCAAAAATGTATTTGTTGGTGTTAAGATTGGTAAAAGAAATGATCTGCTTTCTCCTGATTTTACAAGTCAATTTCACTCATCGAGCTGATTGCTGCGATGTGTGATCCCTGCAGAAAGTTGATTCTGTATTCTAAAAACGGGTGCTCTTCGCTTAAAAGAGCGGTTCTTAGTCACAAAAAAGGGGAATAAACATTGAGATATTATTCGCAGCAGAGAGCTATGACAAATGGAGCCATTTGTTCTAAATGGAGATTGCTTAACGACATAAGGAAGGTACGCGTTTTTGTGAGTTTGCCTTGTAGCTTCTAAAACTAAAAGCAAATAAAATCATGCAAAGCAGTTATAATTCGCACCCATAAAACATCGGCGATAATGGACAATGGGAAGAGGTGCAGGAGAGCAAGTGAAACGAGTGCTTAAAGAAGTAAAAAACATTATAAAAATGCATTTCGAATTCGTAATAAATCGCTTAAATTTATCTCTCATTATAACATTACAGCACCTATCTGTTGCGATATTTTTCGCTTCTGATGAGTTGCGATACTGTGTCGTATATTTCATACGGATTTCTTATACAAAGTAAAGTCCTTTATCATAAGCGATATTGATTTTTTTCATTTTTATGATCCGACATCTTTTTGTTATGATAGACTGATAGGGATATAATTTAATAATTTGTAAAGATTTGCATACTTTTGTACAGCATTGCATATTTGCAACGCAATTGCATACTTTGTTTTTTTAGATAAATTTTTAATATTTAAGGACATATTAGACAATAAAATACAAATTATGAAAAAGGGTTTCTCTATTTGTTGTTCAAAATAATATTCTACTGAAATGACAGGTAAATATTTTACATAACTATCACCCTCTTAAAATCGAAATAAAACTTGTTTATTGAATAAGGTCATCAAATTCGATACATCTTCTTTTTAAAAAATTAATTTTTTTTTCAACAAAAAGTCATAGTTTAAAGTTCTTATTGGATTTAATATGCCAGTGTCATGTTTCATCAAAATGCGCCAAACAAATTGCAAATTGGATCATTTATTGATAAACTTGTTGGAGAATTTCTTGAATATTATGGATGGCCAAAATAAATCAGAATGTGGATAACAAGATCCTCAGCATTGTTTAGGAAAGTGCACAAAATGAATGCTCTCGCTTGAATCCAGAAAACATAGTCAGAATCGAATAGATCCAGAAATACTGTAGGGCGATGTTTGAGATAAATATTTCCGCTCCATGCAAGCCTAGATATCATGTTTTGTAGCTGCTGAAAATCACGTAGAAAATGAGTCATAATGATTATTCTATAATTCTACATTTAATTCATTCCGTTCTAAAGGAAACGTTCCGTTCTACAAAGATTCATTCCGTTAACTCACTCATTTTTTGATGAAACGTTGTGGTGGGAATTTAAACCTCTGCCCTGCATAAAATTCTAAATGTTAGACAAAGTCGTGCATGTTACAAATAATACTTACTCTAGCTTAGATCGACAGACGGTCAACGTCTTTACGAATTTGATTCAAAATTTATTGTAAATATATATATATATATATATATATATATATATATATATATATATATATATATATATATATATATATATATTGTACTTGGGAGAGGTGAAGCGTAGATGTTTGTCAAAATTTCGAAATGTGATTTTTTTGACGTTTACAATAATTACTCTTTGTAACAAGAGAGTAAAAAAAAAGCTAATCTTTTTTACACAGCGAAAACAAAGTGAGATGCGGATGTTCAAATGAAATCAATTCTTCATCAAAGAATTGATTTGAATAACATTTGATTTTGAAACATATCTATTTCATCACTACAATTTGATGAAATTCGATTTAATTAAAATTTGAATTTGATTTGTTCAAAAGAATCAAAACAATTCTTTATTTGAAATCCACATATTGGAATTTGTATAATTGAGAATCAATTTAGAAATATGCTTTCTGATTAAAATAAACGGTAAGAATTTTCTCATCACGAATTCTTACAGTACAAGTGCACAAATAAATGCACATTTCGAAGATCGGTTTCTGTCACTTTAGTTTGATATTTTTCATACAAAAATATGATAGTGAGGTTCCTTTTCGAGTGATCTTTTGCATGAAGAAAATGTTGAATTGGCAAAACACGAATGGAATGAAGGGAATTTTGAAGAGTGCGGTATTTGACTTTTGTATTTGAATTTAAAGAAAGAATTCTATTATATTTCTTCCGAATCAGCAGAAAATACAGTGCTTGGATGGATGTAAAAGGATTCTAAAAAAGATATTTATTCAAAATGTAAAAATTAATCTAGATTTATTTAAATACACTTAGCAGGAATGGGATTTTTCTAGAAAGAAGGGATTTTATTCCTTATTCTTTATCATGTATATATATTTTTTGTTGTTGTTATGCTTAAAAATTAGGTATTAAGTTTATAAAACTTCATCATCCAGAATAAATACAAAAATTTCTCAAATTCAAAAAAAAAATAGGTTAAATATATTTTTTTACATTCTCATATACGAAATACAAAAAAAAAATCGCTGAAAAATTCGAACTCGAGCCTAACGTTTCAGATCTCCGCGAATTCGAAAAGCACCTTTTTTCCAATACATTTATCTCCACCCCCTCCCCACCCCAAAGATGGGTTTGAAACACTTTGTACTAGAAAAATGAAATTTGACGTATAGTCTTTTAACTCAATTTGAAGAGTTTTATCAAATTTTGAACGAATGCATTCAGAGGAAGTTTATGTCTCCGGCTGCTCCAATATGAGTGAACCCAATAACTACAAAACGAAGACGTTTAGATGGGTAACATTTGGTATTCGTATTTAACAAAGTTAGAATGTGTTAAATGTAGAACAAAATCCATCAAAGTTTGGACTTTCCGTCGATCAATACTTTTATAAGCATGTGGGTATAATAATTCAAAAACGCAACCTCCTTCATGTAGGAAATTTAGTATTTGGTTTTTAAAACTACATTTGTAATTCTGTCAAATTTTGTCCCCAGTTGGATGGATAAAATACAAATGACAATACAAATACTAAAAGGTAAATTCAATTTTCGCTTATTACTTACTACATACCAGGGATTAACAACCAGAAGATTGTACAAGATCACGCGACAGATTCAATAAAAGTGCAAAATTTATCAATATTCGTAACTATTGTTCACCAGTGCCAAGAAAAACATTCACAACCTTGCCGAAAGTCCACAGTTTTATACTGCGATGGAATAAAACTTTATTAAAATTATGCGAGAAAGTTTTGGGGAAACCCCTTCAGCCGATGAAAATAAAATAATTAAAATTGTGAATGAAATATGAAGTATTTGCTTTATTTAGTTTGTGTTATTTCTGCTTGAAGCTTTTGCTTTCTCCTTAACATACACTTTCATTTCCATTTTAAACTACAACTGAAATTGTGCCGTAGAGGAAAAAGTACTTATACGAAAAGTCAATAATAAATTCAAGTACTGTGGCAAAGATTCTATGTGTTTTCTTATGTTGTTGTGCAGTTTCTCATTTTTATATATCATCCATTTGATTTCATACAACTACTTGTATAGAATGAGAGAAAATAATTCTCCAAATGGATCATTTTAAAACTCAGCATTTGATTTATTCCTCAAGTAGCTGTCAAATGGAAGTCAAAATCGCATGCCTATGCTTATACATAAAAGAATAAATTATTATTTCACTTTATTTAACTCATTCTGTATTTTCTTTTATTCTATCCAAAAGCCACATCTTTTATACTTTTTGTAAAAGTATAGAGCACAGCTAGAGATACAAATGGGGACAAAACGTGATATCTTTTTAAATGCATTCGATTCATTGGTTGGTTGGCTGTTTAGGTTTTCTGGCGCAGAAGTCATATTTGGCCATGCTGCGCCAATCAAATGGTAAGAAGCATTTTGAAGATATAAAAAAAAGGTTATTCCGATTAAAAACTAGGCAAGGCTAAAAAATCCAATCGCAAGTCGATGCATTAAAACGGTACTTAAAAAATATTCATGAAAAAAGAAAAAGTTCAAAAATTGTTAACACTCGAAAAAAGATTCCATATTGATCAGAACTTAAATAAAATGCAACAAACCAATGGTCAGTAGAAATTTAAAAATATTAGAGTGAGGTTTCTCACCCAGTATCAAGCATGTCTATAGAAACTTCATTAAAAAACCGTAACCGATGATTATTACAAACAGGGCAATAGATTAAAACATGACGTACACTTAAAGCTGTATGGCATGTCGTGCATTTTGGACATGTTTCACCAAATAAAAGCATGCATTCAATTCTTGTGATTTTGAAAAATCATCTCAAAAATACATGTTATTTAAAGTTTCATTGCATATTATATCTTGTTTTACTGTGGCTTAATATATTTTCTTCGCTATTTGCAATTCTAAATTTAAATTAGACTGTCATACTTATTGCCTGTCACTAAAGCGTGATTTAGTCCAATATTATTTAGAATACAATTGTTATTAAATGAAGTAAATTCGAATTTATAGCATCACTTTAAACTTTACTTAAGGGCCGCAGTGGCCTTATGGTAAGGTCAAGGCTTCGGAACTGAAAAGTTTCAGGCTCGAAACCCGATTCCCAATTATGGTGCGCATTAAATACATCGGGTTAAACCTCCTCCCGTCGGTATGGCGTGGGAGTTTGGAGAGGCGGATGACAGCTCAGGTGTCATCCTCATCTTTAGATAGCAGCTCAAAGTGACGAGGTCCGTCCCAAAATAGCCCTAGTATTGCTTTAAAATGGGACATTAATGTAACTAAAACAAATATTACTTAAGCATTGATTTGTATAAAACAATTATAAATAATCTATAGGGTTTCTTGAAATAAATCTTTATTAAACTCTTTAAAAGCTGCTCTTTCGAATGGAACTGTTCTAATTTGTTTGTTTGTTTAAGAACTCTGTAAGGAATATAAAAAATTATCTCAATACGATATCCTTTATGCATCTCTAATGGAATGAACGTGAGCAGCATTCATTATTTTTACTACAATTGAAAGCAAAATAATGTAAAATATATTGAAATAATGTGAATGAATTTCACAATAATTGCGAGATGCGTTAAAACTTCTGCTCGTACTAATGTGGTATGAGTATCCATTCATCAACCCCAACATCGACTATTTGAGGACAAAGTATTCATTTAGATTTATTTGCTTTATTCTAAAAACTGACAAAACAAACCATTAACTTATCACTATTTTTCAGTAAGCTCCATTTGCCAGTGGATTCATACTTACTATAGAAATAAAAAAAAGGGGGGGGGAATCGCTGCGCCCTATGCTAAAATTTTAGTTCCGGCGTGAAAGATGATTTGCAAACAAATTCTTATTAACATCTTCGCTAATAATGTCCTTAAAGCACGCACGAAGCTCGTTAAGACTGGATCTCAATTGCAGTGGGTGGAATTCTTCAACACACGCCGCGCTGATTCATTCATGCTCAATTTAGATGGCCGGTAAATGATACGCTGTCAACGAAAAAAAAAAAGAGTAGTAATGTTGCACACTGAATTTATATCTGTTTCCTCACAATTTGTTCATCGAAAAAGCATCGAAGACCATTTTCTTCATGACCTTTAATGACCGAATTAAAACTGAAAAACTTTCAACATCGCTGTGGTCATTTTTCTTATAAGAAGGTGAGAATTTATTTTGGATATTGGAATATATTATTTATTTGGTATTGTTTTGAATGAATTTCTGAGAAATGTAATATATTGAGAAATATTTAATTGTTCAGAAAATGTTACTGTTTAGTTGAAATTTTTTTAGAAGTATTGGTTTATATTCTGTTTCAAAATATTCTTGTACTGAGACTAAAAATTTTTTTAAAAAATTATGAATATGAAGACCCTGATTAAAATCTCATTCAGTTTTTTTTAAGTTAGATCACCTTCACTTTCTTTTTGACATTCTTGACACCAGTGTTTAAGTAGACAATTATAGTACTTTTTCAATGAAAAATGATCTAATCCTGCTTTGAGTGGCACAGTTATATAAAATACCAGCAGATCCATCATGGCATTCGATGCAATGTGATGAATTTCAGTGAAATCATAACTGCAATAACGTAAATTAAAGCTATGAAACCGAAATAAAAAAAATAATATTTATTTTATTTATTTACTAATTTTTCTAAATAACAATAATATCGTCTGGTATAATACAAACAACATACTTTGACACAAAAAAAGTCAAAATGAAGACATGTTAAAAAGAGAGAAATTATACAGTTCGCTGCAAACGATACCATTAGAATTAAAATTATTGTTCCTAGTAATAAAGATGAATGTGCGTGTGTTATGTAGCTCCACAGGCCAGACCATTTGTCCTAGAGCTACCAAACTTGGCACATACATACTTTGATGGATGTGCACTTTAAGCCTTTTTTTTGAAATTTTAATTAGAATTTTCACTAATTAAAAATGAAGCGAAATGTTGGCTTCATTCCACGATAACTTCCAAAATACTGCAACACAAAAAAGGTTTTTGCATCAGCTTTTTGCAAGCTCAAAAAATTATCTTTCCAATAATACCAGTGCTTTAACCTATAAATTAAGTTTCTATTTTTAATAAATATTTAAAGAAATGTTTTAATCATATTTTCCAACAATATATTTCGCACAAAATAAAAATAACATTTAACCTGCATAAAAAAGTAAAAAATAAGCTTTCATGAACTTGTTGCCATCACATTAACAAAAGGTAAAAAAATATAACTTTCAGCCCAATTCTGTATGATATGAAATATATTTCCTAAAATAATAATAATAATAATAGAAAAAGTTCTCTGTGGCGATTTAAATTAATTATATTATTAATTCAGTTTTATTTAGGCATACAAGGTTTAATATATGCAGGACATCCACTCTAATCAGAGCACAACATATAACTTTATTAATTGGAGTATATATCTAATAAAAATTATCTAAATGAAATAAATAGCTATATTTTATGTAGTTTAAATCAATAAATGTTCTGATGAATTATGAATTTTAAATTTTTATATAGATGCTCTTTCTGTGAGTCATATTTACTAAAGTATTCTTAAGACATCAATATTTTAAATAAAAAAATTACCACGCTTTTACAGTTAAAACTGATTGAGTTATGAAAAGTTCAATATTTCTATAAAAACGCGCGATTTTTTATATCTCCATCAACCGCCTTGAAGAAAATATGGCAATCAGTGCCTGGACTTTTCCCCAAGACTTGATTGTCTAAAATAATGTGAGGTGAAAGCTTATAAGCCAGCTAACAGCTACGTTACACGGGAAATTGCTTTTGTATTGTGATCTTGTTACTGGGCTGCTAACCACAAGGTCCCAGGTTCTATCCTCACTCACTCCAATCCGCCACATTGTTGACCTCAGTCGATGAAACTTCAACCTTCGGACAGCTGTTGTGCTGCCATGTACCACGACCCCCGTTAGAGAAGGCCGGAAAACCTACGTCACAGAAAGTAATGACGTAGCTCCGAGAGGTTACACGAGTGGGTGCGAATTGGGGGACCGAGGGAGGAATTTCACCCTCTTCAAGTTTACTGATAAGAAACGAACTCTTTTCCACCCACGACATGTTTTAGCCAGTGGCCCTCCTGTGTTTGAGTAGACAGGAAGCGCCATTTCTTACTTGCAAAAAAAAATCATTTGGATTACTAAAAATAAGGAATAGAAATGCCTTTGATCTGTTGTGTTCCAAACTGTAATGGGAATTACAGGAATGGCCCAAGAGTAAGTGTTTTTGCCTTTCCTAAAAATGAAGAGCTTAAAAAGAAGTGGTTAAGTGCCATACATCGTGAAGGATTTTATCCGACGCAGCATAGTAGGGTAAGCTTATTTAATTATTTTAAACTAATGCTTAACGTTTCTAAATGAAAAATCATTTATTCTCACATTAGAAATTTAACAGTAATACAGCTCAGTAATATCTATTATTCGTGCTTTTAATCAAGTGCATTATGAAAAGAATTATTTTATAAAATGCTGTAATACAGGTAATAATGTCTGTAATTATTGTCAATAATAATTATAATATTTGCCGTAATTATGTTTACACGTTTTATTTACTATTATATCTATAATTACGTTTATATAGTTAAATTTTATTATATAACATAACGATAAAAGCATGAGAGTAAACAATAATAATTATATATTGTTTTATGTTGTATATTTCTTACTGTATTTAAATTAAACATTAAAGGAAGTCAATAGTTACGAATAATTTCCTTTACTGTAGGTCTGTGAATTACATTTAAAAAAAAATGATATTGAAAGAGAAACGAGTCTATTTGATTCGAAGTCAGGAAAATTATTAAGTGCCCCTCTTAAATATCCGAGACTAGTGATTGGAGCAATTCCATCTCAGATGCCAAATTGTGCCGCTTGCATGTCATCTTCAACATTTCATAGGGAAAATTATATTTACATTCTTTGTTTACTATTATATCTATAATTACGTTTATATAGTTAAATTTTATTATATAACATAACGATAAAAGCATGAGAGTAAACAATAATAATTATATATTGTTTTATATTGTATATTTCTTACTGTATTTAAATTAAACATTAAAGGAAGTCAATATTTACGAATAATTTCCTTTACTGTAGGTCTGTGAATTACATTTTAAAAAAAATGATATTGAAAGAGAAACGAGTCTATTCGATTCGAAGTCAGGAAAATTATTAAGTGCCCCTCTTAAATATCCGAGACTAGTGATTGGAGCAATTCCATCTCAGATGCCAAATTGTGCCGCTTACATGTCATCTTCAACATTTCATAGGGAAAATCCAGAAATAAAAAAGATGAAATTGGAACAACAATATGTAGAGAAAGCTCTCCAGGAAAGCATAATAGAAAAAAAGAAATACGATGAGACAAGAGAATTTAAAAATTTGGAAGAACTAAAACAGCGCATTTCTTTAGTAAATTTGAAAAATTTCTGGAATGTCATTCATAAAGAAAACAAAATTTTATTCGTGAATATTGAAGTAAGTTCTGGTCCTGAAATTGCCTTGTCTGTTGTAATAAATGATGTATTAGAGGTGTCAGCTTTTGTTGGAAAAACAAGCTTGTCAAATATTCCAAACATTTGTTCTTTACCTATAAAAATCAATAATATCAACACTTTAAATGAAATATTAGAGCATCTGCCAGAAATGAAGAGAAATAAATCATTGCTGAATTCTGATATTGTTTCCCAGATTCATAGTTTCATGGATAATTTAAATATAACCCAAGAAAATTTAACCAATGTTGTAGCATTTATTAAAGAGCAATCTGCCTTGATTATTCAAAATGAGCACAGTAAAATTTACTCCACTGAAATGATGATATTCTGCTCATTATTTTATTCAATGGCTCCGCATGCATATAAATTTGTCAGAAAGTCTGGCTATATTTTGTTACCTCATCCTGTAACTTTGAGAAATATATGCATACCTATCAACACTTGCCCTCAGTCAGAGCAGACCGAATTGCATTTCTTAAGGTACATTAAGCAGAAATTACAATTCATAGTATCTGCAGATAAAAATGTGATTCTTCAAATAGATGAGATGCACGTCAAACCCTACTTTGATTACAAAGGGGGAAATATATCAGGTTTCAGTTACAATTCAGAAAATGCCGCCACAAGTGTTGTGACTTTCATGATAAATAGTATTTCATCGTCATATAAAGATGTTGTTCACATTCTTCCTGTAAATAAAATAGCAGCAGACGTTTTACATGCATTCATTAAAAAAATTATTATTGGGTTAGAAAACATTGGTTTTAAAGTGATATGTGTAGTAACAGACAACAATTCAGTCAATCAAAAAGCAATGTCTCAGTTCGCTTCTCCTTCACAGTCATATTCAATTCTTTATCCTCATCCGGTAAATAAAGAACGACCTCTTTTTTTCATGATCGATACTGTCCATTTATTGAAGAATATTCGCAATAACTGGATCAATCAAAAGAATGTTGATAAATGTATGTTTTACCCTAATTTTAAAGAAACAACCTCAGAAAAAAATTCACAACAAGATTGTATTAAAAATTCTCTGGAAACTAATGATAATGTTATTCACTCTAATGGTGAAATAATTCAGAGATCTAGTAGTAAATCTGACAATAAAGTAGATTTTAATACAGCATCCTTCAAAACATTAAAATTATTGTATGAAACTGAAAAGAATAACATCGTAAAATATGCATACAATTTATCTTTAAAAGCATTGGAACCCAATAATTTAGAAAAACAAAATGTCAAATTAGTACTCAAAATTTTCAATAAATTTATACCTGAAAGTCTCATGAATTTGGGAGAGAAATATGAGTTTCCACACTACAAAGAAACAGCAGAATATATAAGAATAATAAATAGGTGGTGGGATATTGTTAATGTAAAAACTCCATTCACAGGAATCCGTGAAAATAATGTATATAAAAAACCACTGACATCATCTGAAACCGACAAAAGATACAAGTTTTTAGATGTATTTTTGAACTGGTTGGAAGACTGGAAAAATATGAAATGTGATACCGGCATGCTAACAAAAGAAACTTATTCTGCTCTTTTCATGACTACATATGCTTTAAAAGAAATAACTAAATATTGTCAGGAAGAATTCGAAATGAAGTACATTCTCCCAGGAAAATTTCAGACCGACAATTTAGAGGCACGCTTTGGTTTATATAGACAAATGGCAGGAGCACAATATCATGTTTCACTCAGACAGGTATTTGAAAGTGAAAACAAACTAAGAATGCATAGTATTTTAAAAATTTGTTTAAAATCAAACAAACATGGAAATCTCGAACTTTTTCAGGAAGCAGTTGGCGAAAATTGGGAAGAATTTGAAAAATCTATTTCTGAAAAATTACCTGTATTTAACATTTTGCTTACAGAAGAAGATTTTAAAAAATCAGAAGATGTTTTACCAGTGTTAGTTTATTTAGGAGGTTACTGTGTCCACACAGTCCTTAAAAAGTTGAAATGCAGCATTTGCAAAAAGTTTTTAACAAATGAAAAAGAACTGGACTGCTCAACTTCTTTAATTCAGAATTTAAGTCGAGGAAAACTTTTATACCCCAAAAAATGCATTGTAAATGTAATATTATATTCTTACATTATAATTCAGAAATTATGTACCATACATGAAGAGGAATTTTTGAAATTTTCCAATCAAAAGTATTTAGCAGCAGAGATAATTTTCAATAGTTTAGTGAATGAGGAACAAATACATGATTATGGTGAATGCATTTCAGGACATAAACCAGAAAATGTCTATAGAATGATAATTTGGTCTGCAGTCAATTCATTACTGAATAATTATTGTAAAAAATTAAATGATAGTTTGAGAAGCTCTTCTAAAACTGGAAAGAAAAGAAAACTAGATAAATTTAGTAAAGTTGTTTCTAAAAAAAAAATATAGCAGAAAAGGTAAAAGTATAAAAGCTAAATTTCAACTAGACATGTTTTCTTGTCTATGAGATAATTATGGTAATGATATTGTTTCGACTTCAGAAGTTATAATTACAGTTCCAACAGGAGAAGGAAGCTTCACAAAAATTGCATAATCTTGAAATGAAAACGTAGAAACCGAAATTTATTGAAAAACTGTATATTTTTATAAATATGATTGAATCAGAAAATAACAACGATAATGACAATAGCAAATATGATCAAATAAATATAAGTTATCCAGGTTTATGAACAAATATTATAACTGATAAGTTTAGAATATGTTAAAAACGGACTTGTACAATAGAAAGAAGTTTTTGTGAAGAGTGCTGAAGGTAGATCATTTTCCACCACACACTACTAAAAAATATGCCAAATAGTGAAAATTGGTTAATTTATTTGAAAACGCAAGACTCGACATTTTTTTTGTATACTATTTTCAAAAAAAATAAATAAATAAATAAATAAAAAGGAAATGAACAATCTACACTATTTATAGGTAGCTGTAATAGCTGGAGAAAGCTGAAATTGTAATTCAAATTCATGAATGTTTTATTTGTCACTTTAATTCCTTTATTGGTTGGAAAGAATTACTGATTAGACTAAAATTATGTTTTACTGTGGATGAACACAAAACAAGCAAATAAAAAAAAAGGGAACGACTTGAATTACTGTTTTAAAGAATTGTTTTTATGATTCTATATTTATCATGTAATAACCTTTCATTTCGTGGAAACCATGAAAATAATAGAAACTCCTAATAATGGAAATTTTTGTATGTTTAAACGAATAATTCAGTAAATACAAATTGTGCTAATAAATCATATAAACAGAATTAAAAATTCGAAAATTAGAATTGGCCATCATTTAGCACTGCGATCAAATGAACAAAATATTCCTGCATTATGAAATGAAATCCTTAGCAAAATTAAAGTCTATTCAAAATCATCCAAGTACAGCAGTAACCAAATGGAATATAATCTTGATTTTCCCCATTAAGAACAAACGCACTTCAGTCATTATTAGGTATGAAAATATTGCAGAGAAAAGATTAAATATAAATGCGTCGTTTATAGGGTTTATTAAAGTAATCATTGTGACTGGAGAAGGACTAGCAAAACCTCTGTTGAAAAGATTAAGTGAGCTGGATTTAAATATTATGAATTGAAGAGGATAGGCGTAAGGCAAAGATAGCAACACGAAACGGAAGTACAAAGTTTTGCAATTTAGAATAGTTGCTCTAAATCCACATGCAATTTATATGTCTTGCACATCATACTTTTTAAATTTATTAATTTGTGATACCATTTCCAGCAGTATATATTGTAAATTTGTTTTTGGATATTACAACTTCTATATGCTTTATTATACCCTTTGGGAAGCCAGAATGGATTCAGTTAATGCAATGTATACACAGTTTGAAAAAAATTGTAATGTCCTAGAAGAATTTATTGAGGTAAATAGAGATAGTACAGCGGTATGCGAAGTAAAAATATTGGAATCAATAAAAGAAATGCCATTTATTTTATACTTAATACTATAGTTTTCAATATCGCCCAAAATTAACACTACTAATGAAGTATTTCAACTAAAAACAGTTGTTTTTTATTCGGCTTTTAAATTGATCAGTAAAATTAAAACTGAAGTTCAAAATTTAAGTACAAAATTCAACACATTTTTAGACGAATCCAAAGTGACAGAATGCAATTTGATGAATTCTGAAAATTTTCTTAAAACACGAATTTGAAAAAGAAAAAGATGATATTCCGAAATAAAAGAAGATGAAGTTAAAGAATTTGGGTATTAAAAATATCACAGCAATTGATACTGTCATTGTACAGAGAGAAGGTAGATTTAAAAATGTGTCAATTTAATCACTAATATAAAAAATTTCAAATTAAATTCAGCAAATTAAAAGTAAGGAAGAAGTGTAGTTGGTCAAGGCGTGAAGAAGCTTACAAGCATTTCCTATACAAATCATCGAAAAAAAATGGTGATTTTTCTAAAGTAATTAAAAGCAAAATCAAATTCATTTAACAAATATACACGCAATAGCATTATATATAATGTTTGTAATTTTTTTTTTTACTTTAAAAAAAATTGCGGCTCCAAATGGTATCTTGCACAAAATCTCCTTTATATTTAAGGCTGGCTCTGATTATAATTCAGAACTCCTGTACCTTATGTGAATAAGAAATTTTGAAATTTCCTAATCAAAAATATTTTGCAACAGATATAATTTTGAATGATGTAGTAAATGAAGAAGAAGTACATGATTATGGCAAAGGCATTTCAGGGCATAAACCGGAAAATGTTTATAGATTGGCAATCTGGTCTGCAGTCAATGCATTAGTGAATAATTACATGATAGTTTGAAAAGCTCTTCTAAAACAGGAAAGGAAAGAAAATTTGATAAATATAGTAAAGATATTTCTAACAAAGTAATGATAAAATATATAGTTAAATAAGAAAGCTCTTCTAATGTTTCAAAGATTTATTGGATATTTTTTCGAATAGAATACTGTTTCGTGAAATATTGTTTTTATTGCTTTCTTGGAGTTGACGCGACGGCAAATATTCATAAAACCCTTATTGTATGGAATTGTTTTGAAATTAATCAACAAGAGCATTGCAAATGTATTTTTTATATTATAATTTAAAAATTTATGAACCATATATGAAGAAGAAATTTTGAAATTTCCTAATCAAAAATATTTTGCAACAGATATAATTTTGAATGATGTAGTGAATGAAGATAATAGTTTTAAATCTAGGGGAGATACACCTACTGGGAAACCTGCCCTGCACTTAATGCAAAAAAGGTAATGCATACCAAGCACCGTACCTCCAGGGTGATGTGGAAAGCGGCTGCATTTTAATTATTAATGACTTCTACAATATATGTGTGTTGAATTGCATGATATGGAAGTATATGAAATGATATTAACAAGTGAAAAGTAATTTCTTTTCACTCTCTAGCGCGCAGAGACTTTAGGGAATGGAGTGGAGTGTACCGTCTCGTTGTGACGTCACGGAAAGCCGCAGAGGCCTTGTCTATCGGGGGTTGTGCATGTACTCACAGCAAACCAAACTCGTCAGACTCACTTGACGCAACAGCAACCACTCACCCACACACGATCTCCATAACGCTTGGCGCTACTCAAATGGGTACAGGCGCTGTAGACTCAACAGCCATATCGTTCGTCTCACCTCCGACTCAGTGGAGGGAGAGTCTGAGGTGAAAGCTTATAAGCCAGCTAACAGCTACGATACACGGGCAATTGCTTTTGTATTGTGGCCTTGTAACTGGACTGCGAACCACAAGGTCCCAGGTTCTATCCCCGCTCATAACAAAACCGCCACAAATGAAACTCTTGATTGTCCAAGAATAATGATATTCAAAGCTTTATAGTTATAAAACTGATTTGGTTTATTCTGAAGCTAATTGATTGCATATAAATGAAACGATAGATTGTCTAGATAATTTAACTGAATATGATGAATGATTGTATAAAATCTAGACTTCATAACTGTTTTCAACCGAGCATTTATTGATTAAAATAATTTACCGCATTTAAATAATTTTGAAGGTAAAACGAAATTTTATGATAAGACAGAGAAATTTTTTAGTAAGCAATTCGTTAAAATATTATTAATCAAATTATTTTTTTTAAATATTATATAATACGCATAAAATTACATTGGTGAAGGATTCAATTTTCTGTAGTTATGTTTTTAAAAAATATATTTAGTTTCAGCAAAAAAAAGTTTTTCACATTTACTAAAGTTTTAGCTCTTCCATTTCAGGTTCAAATTTAAATCTTACGGCAGCTGAGAGCAAATTATATATATAGTACAACAAATAAAATAGCGCAGTGTATCTATAATAATATGAGTTATGTGACTACCAAAATTTGAAACTTAAAAATATTTTGCTGAAGTTATTAAGAGACCAAGGTACATGAATATTTAATTGAACATTTTAGAAATCATTGCTCTTGGCGTACAGCAGGAGACTAGAATAAAAATAATTTCCTACTCTTGATGTCTTAATTTGATTCCTTGCCATGTCAGGGAAGATTTTAACTTTTCTTCGGAAGACCCACGTTTTTTGCCACGGAAAAGCGACAAAAACTTTAAATCTCCTTAGGAACACAATTAATTAAAAGTCAATTCAAACATTTCTCTATGGCAAGCTGAAAGCAACAATAGATTCCTTATCATCCAAGTTTGCAAATTCCTTTCAATTGTTTGGAAAGTAAACTATAAAATATTACATATTGGAGTAATTATTGATAATGACTTAATTGATATCACGTAATTTAGCATTGATTGGAAGATAAATAATACTAAAATAACAAATATTTTAAAGTTAAATAAAAAAATGGTTTAATTCAAAGTTTAAAATATATTATTCAAAAGCTTTGAAATTTATGTAAAATCTAAACATGTTGGCAAGATTTAAAATTTCACCGTTTGCATTTTAAACAAGTTTGAAGTCATTAATTATTCTTTGCAAATATTTTCTTTTAATTAAATGTAGAAAATAACGATTTATGATACAAAGTACGAATTTATCTTTTGATTTTTCAATTATAGAGAGAGAAGATTTCGTATGCTTCTATTAATTTATACAGTAGCTACTAATTTATTGTGTTTTTGAATAATTTATTTAAAACTATTAAATGGAATGAAAGGAACTTTATCATGGGTTTTTAAACGTATTTAAAGAAGCAGAAGAGTAGCCATATTTGTACATAATTTTTGCAAATAATTCAAAACTCTTCTTTTTTTTTATTTTTCTCTCTGATTTTATCTTTTTTACAGCCCATCGGAACTTCATAAAAAGCGATCATCATAATTCATCCTAAAGTACGTGTGTTTCTATGTGATAAATAAAATAAATTCATTGGGAAAACGTTTTCTTCCACCATAGATGCTCTCTTTTAAAGATTAAACTAATATAGAGAGGAAAAATTAAACATAATAATATCCGATAAATATACTTCGTCTACACAAATGGAGGACGTAAATTCTTGTCAAATGGGGAATTTATAAATTCTTCTTCGCGAAATGAATATTTTAAGACAGAAGGCAGATGATTTTAATATCGTTTCGAACTGATTTTGTTTTAGGTTCGCCTCATAAATAAATTGCATTCAAAGACTTTCATCAACTTCCGTAGACTATGATAAATCTCTCATCGAGATTCAGGAAAAGAGAGAAAAGGTGAAAGGGGGAGGGAAAGGGATCAGGGCGTCGAATGCTACTGATCCAGATAATCCATCAAGTATAAAACCGTCAAGTCACCATCGGAGCAGAGCAGAATTCAATTAAGATCCCTGGTAAGACGAAAAAGAAGTTCTCTTATTAGAGGGCGGTGATGGCTATCGCAGCGAGATGATTTTTAACTGTCAACAGTTATTTGGAGACGAAAGGAAGTCTGAAAGTGTTAGTAAGAAGAAAACAGCACCGGATATGTTATTATTTTAAAAATCTAATGAAATTTTTCGAATTTTGCCTTCGAAAACAATTTATTCACGTAAAATAAGATTTTAAATTAAATACAAAAAAAATCAGCAAATTATATTACAGATTATTTTCATAAAATTCACTCGAATTCCACTCTCAAAATCCACTCAATAATACTGCAAAAAATAATGCATAATGCATTATATATAATTAAAATTTTATAGTATGAAATTTGCTCTGAATTCATTTATTACAATTCTTTTCAGCATGCATTTAGATCTTGAGTAATAGATTTTATTAAAATAGATTTTGAAAATGTTAACTATTCTTATATTCAAAATTCAATTTGTCGACAAAAATTTGGAATAAATTTTTGTATAAAATCGCTTTTATAAAGCCTTAAAATTTAAGAAATAGTTTTTCAGAGATATCAATTCGATTTCAGTACAATTATTTCCCAATCCTGATCAATTTTTCCAAATATTTATATATTTTATAATACGGCTTTTTGGAGTGTTAAGTACTGCATATAGACACACGAGCATTGAGACAATATTTAATTCATTTTATTTTATGTATTAAGATTGTGAATTAATTTTAAGATATTTTTTGTGAATTCCGGGCGTAACTGCAAAAGTTGTGTATTATTTTTTTTCACAGTATTGTCCACAGCTAACCACTACTTTTTTCTCATATTTCTGGCAGCATATGGATTCCGTGTCGAACGAAAAATTCATTTTTCGATGCTATCCACTAATAAATCTAATTTTCTTAACCTCATAAGATTGAAAGTGAATCTTCGCAAGTTATGTTTTCGAATCTTTTAAAAGAAAAAAAGAACATTGTTGTTATATGTTAACCAATGAATAAAAAAAGAGATTTGATTGCCAACCCCCTATCTGTAGGTGCTTATGTAAAGAATTTTCCCTCTTAGGAAATAGAAATGGATAATTTTTCCAAATTACTATCTCAACAGCCATTTTTTGTTTCCGTCAAAAAGTCTCTTTTTAGGATAATATTGTGAGAATATTTTGAAACCCGTTTTCCTTTTCCTGTCTTTCTTTCCATTAAGATTGAGTTTGGAAATACCATTCCATCGTTATAAGTTAAATCCTGACTCCATGTGTGGAGGTGTAAAAGGAAAAAAACCCTCATATTTAGATTTTGCGAAAGTGAGTTTTTTACTAATAATCTATAAGTTAATCTACTAATAATCTATTAGTTAAGGAAAGTTCCCTTGATCCAATTGGCATTTTAAAATTTTTGGTTAACCAGTAAGATTAGGCTGATTTTATCGTTGTTGGTGAAATTAAAAGCTGTTGCTCGGCTATTAAGAACAGATTTTTTTTACTATAAGATTAGCTGATAGTAAATAGATTTCTTACACTTAAGATTTTCTGGACATACGAAGGTGAGATTGAGTTACTTTGATTCACCGAAACTATTCTTACGTTAATGGCTTCAGATGAAGATAGAGTTCAGCATTCTGCCTCATAGAAAGAGAATTTGGGAGCCTAAGCCATCCAGTTGAGTGAGAATGAAAGAAATATCAGACGACTACTCAAAATTCTTTGGTTTTATGCTAAAGCAGAGTTCACCTTAAGCCAACTATTTCGCGCAATAGAAGATCACGCCTACTTTAGGAAGATCACCTGACCGCAATGCGACAATGGCATATAGTTGTCCCGATGAGACAGCCACCATTATCCCATTGGGGCTACGTGATGTTTTAAGGGAAGCGCGAATTACAATTGCTCGCAATAGTTGGCCTCGTGTGTACCCTGCTTATGTTACACGCCCCAGTTACACGTCCTCCAAATTGCAAGGATCTGACGAGAAAATTATCAAGGTATCAGTGATCGTGTGCCATGATGTCTAACATGAAAAATGTGACTCAGAAACCGAATGCATACCTCATCCGACTGTCTGCTCTGACCAACAAACTGGACGACACTGTCTTTTTGGGACTCACTGTCCAAAGCCTAAGGCAAGGTTTATGTTCGGCCAATTGTAAGATTGCCAGTAGACAGCACACGCGAAGAAAGGCTGAAAAATGATGATCTGTCAATGGTAAGTAATCGCCCGACAGGACAACAGCATGCCACTGTATTGTATTTTTTTTACCTTACTGCGCATGCGTTTGTAGAATTGGCATGACTTTTTGGATTACTTATCATAGATTAATTCCGACATTTTTTGCTCTTTGTTCTTTCTGATGCGAGGTTGTGTGTGTGTGTGTGTGTGTGTGTGTGTGTGTGTGTGTGTGTGTGTGTGTGTGTGTGTGTGTGTGTGTGTGTGTGTGTGTGTGTGTTCATTTTATTTGCCATTTCTTTTCTATGGTTTTCCAAATTTAGGTATATTGACCTTTTTTTTTATTTTACCATGTTCTTTATGTAAATATTCATCATTTTAATATAATATGCAGAGAAAAAGAAAAATTCAAGGATGCTAAAACGACAATTTATAGCCAAGCACGGAATGCCTGAATCTGTGGCAAACATAAATCAGTCCCTTCCTCCGCATGCGCTACATACTGGCCTTCTTAAAACTGGCATACTGGCTGTCTTAAAACTGGCCAGTATGATATAAAGAAATCTTCTCCAGTGGCTTCAACTTTCCTGCCATTACTAGAAACAGATCTATTTTTTGATTCCATGGTATCTTCTACAAGACATGCTGCTTCAGAAGAACTGCTCACAATCATCTGTTTTGCTGTTCTGAAAACTTCCGTTTGCTTACGATAACACTTCCAAGCCAGCATTACGTCTTTATAAAAGCTAAGTGTATTTAACAGTTTTACATTCTTGCTTTCCATGACCATACTTAAAATCTAAATTACTTTTTGCCTATTCTTGTTTATTCTTATTTATAAATTTTTGTTCCCTTGTTAAAGGAATAGCTTAGTTCATTTAAGACATTTTTCTCAATCTCTCGATAATAGTGATAATGGTATTCAGATTCAGTAACTAATCAGATTACTAAAATAGCTTGGATATTTCTGTCAAATTTTGAAACATGGTGAAGAAATATTAGCTTCTTTTGGTTATTGCTTTCTGCAATTAAATCAATTTAATTGTGTATATTTTTTCATAAATATTTAATATCAATTATCCAAGTTAATTTTCAGAAATGATGTGACATCATGAAGGTTCAGATGTATAATTTTGTAGACGAAAGTGTAACATTATAACATCGGTATAGGAATTCAATAGATCTCTTCCCTTTTAAGTATAGTATTTATCTTTAGGTAGCTACTTAAATGGTAAATTCTAGTAATTAATTTAATTAAAATTTTAAGTAAAAATTTTCTAAGGATAATTCCTTAAGCCTAATATCAATATGAGGATGAAAAATTTTCTTTTCTTTGTTTCTCTTTAATGTAAATTCTGAAATAATCATTGGCCTGAGTTGACTAGAATAATATCACTAAAAAATGAGTCATTCAAATAATGCTATATGAATTTTGATTAGTTGATAATCCAAAATGGCGTGATTTTATTGCTCAGTTTTTTTGTTGTTAAATATTATGCTTTCTGTCATTTTTTTTTTCAAAAACATATGAACACATGTTTGAGGTTGCCTTTAAAAAGGATGAGGGATGAATTTTTAATTCATTTACTTGAACGTAATGCAATCAGCTGAAAAATTTATTACACTAAATTAACAAGTTTAGAAACATAAAATTTAAATTCTCGGTGTTTCTTTCCCACCACATCGCATTTTATTCATTCAACTGAAATAGCTTTCAAAATTATCATGTTTACAAACAAACACCAAAAACGTATTTTTCATACTCAAGGAAGCGAGAAAATTTGGCAAAATCTCTCATTCGAATATTTCGCCGATTGCAGTATTTTCGCTTTATATATATGTGTCGAAAAGATAAAGGAAAAAGTATATAACGATAAAATGCCTTAAATCACCTGAAGGAATTTCATGGTATCTCAATATCTCCAAATGGTATTTAAAAAATCTGCACGAACTTGTGTTATCTCCAATTATTAGCCTAATATCTATCGTCAGTATACAATGCACTCATTAATATTCACTCTCTTTACAGAAATTTCAGAACAAATAATTATTTTTCTCAAGGACTTCAACAAATCCGGTCTGACAATACAACAAATTTAAACCAAGTACAAACAGGATAAAGAAAAAAGTAACCACCATTCCACAAGCACCCACTGTGATAAAAGATAATTTGCAGACTAATTCTTTATAGCATTTTCGAACCACTAATGCTTTGGATAAAATTCGTTAATACTGCATGGATAGAATTCTTCAAAATGTACTTATCTTGATTTAATTTTGTATGGCTTGTATGTCGTGTAAATGCTGTCAGGGACAAAAATGGACGATAACTCATTGATAAAGAGAAGGCACAATGGATTTATCACAACTAGAGAACAATCTGGTATCGTTCACGTGTGGAAGAATGATAGAGTTTTTAATTGCTAAAGGTTTTAGAATTAATTAAAATGTGTAATCGAACAATATTAAATCCAAATTAAAGTTAGATAATATTAAATCTAATCTAGATTTTATCAAAGAAATTTGGCACAGCTTTCTTCTTTTTTTTTCTAATATCAGATTATAAAGTTATTTTATATTTGCATAAGATGTTGTTTTAAGGCCTTTTTCTATTTTCAGCACGACTTACCCAGAAAATGTAACTTTCGTCAGAATAACTTTCGTATGTTGATTGACTCACTTAAATTTAATCACAAATCGTATGTTAAAAAGCGTTTCATTTGGATTCATATGGATTTATATTTACTTAACATTCTTGATGAATGTTTGAATGCAAAATTGATACTTCTTCGATTGTTGAAAAGCGATTGCTATTTTGCTTTTAGTCAAAACCAAACTCTGATTTCAATTTGTTTCAAAATTATTTTTTCATTTCTGCACTCAGTATTCTGAATAAAGTGTGCAAATCCATATTTCTCAAACACCTGAATTAACTTGAGGAACAATAATGTTATCGTCGAATTTTAAAAATGTTTCTTGATGTATCAACAGCTGTTTCGAGTTACTGAATTGATTCGTAATGACTTTATGCAGTCACAAATGTTCTTTTTCTATATATTGATAATACCTTTGCTAAAATGTAGCACGATAGCTTATTCTTCGAGTTCAGGCGACTTAATCATACGAATTATGAAAATGTTACTCTCGTACCTGCCTTCTCGTTATTTCCAAGCATGAATTAACTACATTATTTTCTCCTTTTGACCACTACATAGTGGTTGTGCTTTGGAAAGCTTATATCTTGCCTTGTTTAATATTTTCTTCGATGACATTCTTGAAGCAAGCTATTCGTCGAGTAAGGTATATCGTCTGCAAAAATCGATAAATGACAATTTTCATTCTTGGAAACTGGATTTCAACTATTGCCAATCTAGAGAAGATTAAATATTTTTCAAAATTATTTCGGTTTAGGTCTATAATACACTACACATTCCAAAATATAATACAATGTTTTGTTTTAAGATCTCAATCCCTTAAACTTAAGGCACAGCAAGGTTTTGCAACTAAATTTCCTTATTATTCTAGATCTAACTTTAAATCTTAATAATTCATCGTTAAATTTATTTTAAGGGTGTATTGGATATTATTATGATGTGAAGGTGCTTGTGAAGAACTTTCACGTCGCAGAAATTCTAAATTACATGCATTATTATTACTCTTTCTTGTGTGTGTAAGCGCGTGTGTTCCTTAGGGATAGAATTAAAATTAATTCTTTTGTCATGATTGCTAAGCTGTTATATACATAAATTACGATAACCCTGCACTGAAAATTTTGTCTGTAGAGTAAATTTAATTAATTCTTTAACTAAATTCACAGAGAGTTCCTGGAACTGGTCTCCTCTGCGTTTTGATCACATGTTATATAATAAAAAATTATTTGTTTCTGAATATCTGACCTTTTCTTAAAGTCTGCGTACTCTGTTTTGAAAATATTTAGGGAATAAGAAAAAAGAACATTTAGTTAATACTAGCCGCCTTTGGCGACCAGCCGGTTCGCCAATCTTAATGCTCGTTAAAATTTTAATAATTAAATATTTTATGTAATTCCTACTTTAATAGCTTCTTCATCAAATATTTTAAAGCTTCAAATTTTGATAGTCATGTAATTCCCTCATAATATTATAAAGGCCTTCAGTCATAACGTAATATTATCCCTCTAATTTTCTGTTAGCTCCCGTAGAATTTATGCTTTAAATTAAAGTGGAAAGAATTAATCTGCAATTAATATCATACTGTATTTTACTGAAACAAAGCATTTTTTTATAATATTATTACTGATAACAGAGTCACTGAGCGTTTAAACTTTATGGGCACTAAAGAATATCTTTCTTAATTTATGTAATATCTCAAGAATTTGACAACAAAATTTTCTGAAATTGATCATGAACAGATCGATTCATTAACAATGTTTAATTTTAAATGCATCAAACACTAAGAAAATAAAACGAATCGTTTAAAATAATCGGTCGAACACAGGTTTAAAAAAAAGTATTTAAAAAACGATGTACTTAAAATTATAAGCATATACAAAAAATATATAATTAACATAAATATAATTTAATTACAAAAGCATGCAACTAACCTAAAAATAATTTAAATCAAGAATCATCAGTTGATAATATTGTCAACAATCAGAACACAATGCACATGCGTGAATTTCCAATGCCTGTTACGGTAACGCAAATGCTTGAATTTTTCGCTGTGCAGATTAGAAATTTTTAATTTCCTTTATTCTGTGTTATTTTAATTCAAAAATACTTCAGAATGAATCTGATAGATCGATTAATTAACAATGTTTAATTTTAAATACATAAAACATTAAGAAAATAAACAGAATCGTTTGAAATAATCGGCCGAAAAATGTTAACCCTAGCTTTAAATTAAAGTGTAAATGATTAATCTGCAATTAATATAATAATATTTTTTACTGAAACAAAGCATTTTTTTAATAATATGATTACTGATAATAGAGTCACTGAGCGTTTAAACTTTATGGGCACTAAAGAATATCTTTCTTAATTTATGTAATATCTCAAGAATTTGTCAACAAAAATTTCTCAGATTCATCATGAACAGATCGATTCATTAACAATGTTTAATTTTAAATGCATCAAACACTAAGAAAATAAAAGGAATCGTTTAAAATAATCGGTCGAAAACAGGTTAAAAAAAACTATTTAAAAAACGATGTACTTAAAACTATAAGCATATACAAAAAAATATATAACTAACATAAATACAATTTACTTACAAAAGCATGCAACTAACCTAAAAATAATTTAAATCATCCGTTGATAACGGTTGTCATGGCAACAGTCTGAATGCGCATGCTTGAATTTTCTTCGCCAGCTCCGATAACGCAAGTGCGTGAATTTTTCTACGCCAGTTGGGGTAACGCTATGCAGATTATACATTTTTAATTTCCTTTATTCTGTGTTATTTTAATTCAAAAGTACTTCAGAATGAATCTGAAACATGGATTAATTAACAATGTTTAATTTTAAATGCATAAAACATTAAGAAAATAAACAGAATCGTTTGAAATAATCCGCCGAAAAATGTTAACCCTAGCCTTATTACTGTTGGGAGAAAAAAACGCTGAAGTCTTACTCATTTGGCGGTGGAGAAAATGGAAGATTTTTTTGGCGGAAAAGTTGGCGGTGGGGAAAATGGAAGATTCTTTGGCGGGAAAGTTAGTTTTTAATTAATAATTAAAATTCTAATTAAAAATTCAAAAAAAGGGACCCCAGGTGCACATTCCCGACCTCTAAGGTATACATGTACCAAATTTTGTAGCTGTATGTCAAATGACCTGGCCTGTAGAGCGCCAACACACACACACACACATTGAGCTTTATTATAAATATAGATATATATTCCCTAAATAAAAGAATATTTAGGGAATCTGAGCAAAACTGGAATAAAAAATTCAGGTATTAAATCTAGATTCTCCAAAAAATGGTGACAACGGATTGTTTTTTAAGCTACAGTAATCTGTAGTCTTGACTTGAATTGTTTGCCGAGAGGCATTACTGCATTAATATCATAAACTGCTATTTTTCGGATGGATTTGTGATTGCATTTTATAGTACGCTATGAGAGCATATATTTCATTCTGTTGATGAATCCCTCTCGTTAATGTAAAGATTTCCTTTGTTGCATAGTATTAAGGTTTATATCCTTACTAGCCGCCTTTGGCGACCAGCTGGTTCGCCAATCTTAAGGTTCGTTAAAATTTTAATAATTAAATATTTTATGCAATTCCTACTTTAATAGTTTCTTCATCAAAATATTTTAAAACTTCAAATTTGGATTGTCATATAATTCATTCATAATATTATAAAGGCCTTCAGTAATAGCGTAATATGTATCTCTCTCATTTTCTGTTAGCACCCGTAGAATTTATGCTTTAAATTAAAGTGGAAAGAATTAATCTTCAATTAATATAATAATATTTTTTACTGAAACATAGCATTTTTTTTATAATCTGATTACTGAAAATAGAGTCACTCAGCGTTTAAACTTTATGGGCACTAAAGAATATCTTTTTTAATTTATGTAATAACTCAAGAATTTGTCAACAAAATTTTCTTAGATTCATCACGAACAGATCGATTAATTAACAATGTTTAATTTTAAATGCATCAAACACTAAGAAAATAAAACGAATCGTTTAAAATAAACGGTTGAAAACAGGTTTTAAAAAAAATACTTAAAAAACGATGTAATTAAAACTATAAGCATATACAAAAAAATATATAACTAACATAAATACATTTTAATTCCAAAAGCATACAACGAACCTAAAAATAATTTAAATCCAGTCCTCATCTGTTGATAATAATTGTCAACAGAATGTGGAATTCAGAACACAATGCGCATGCGTGAATTTTCAACGGCAGTTACGTAATGCAAATACGTGATTTTTTCTACGCCAGTTGGGGTAACGCTATGCGGATTAGAAATTTTTAATTTCCTTTATTCTGTGTTATTTTAATTCAAAAGTACTTCAGAATGAATCTGAAAGATCGATTAATTAACGATGTTTAATTTTAAATGCATGAAACATTAAGAAAATAAACAGAATCGTTTGAAATAATCCGCCGAAAAATATTAACCCTAGCCTCATTACTGTTGGGAGAAAAAAAACTGAAGCATTACTCATTTGGCGGTGGGGAAAATGGAAAATTTTTTTGGCGGGAAAGTTAGTTTTTAATTAATAATTAAAATTCTAATTAAAAATTCGAAAAAAGGAGCCCCAGGTGCACATTCCCAACCTCCAAGGTATACATGTACCAAATTTGGTAGCTGTTGGTCAAACGGTCTGGCCTGTAGAGCGCCAACACACACACACACACACATTGAGCTTTATTATAAGTATAGATTATTGCAACTTTAATACTATATTTTCAAATGCTGACTTTACAGAATTGGTAATAGGAATGTTTTATTCCCTTTTGAGTATATTGTTGTTTTTGTTGTTTTAAGATTTTGTGATTTTTTTTCAATTTCGACAATCTCCAGATATTATAAACTTTATTGCAATATATGATGTAATGCAAAGTTAATCTAAATTCTTTAATTTTTCCCAGAATTATTAGATACTTTGAATTCTTGAATTCATAATATTTTAAAATTAACTAAAGACCAGACTGCATCAGATAGCTCAAGATACAATTCAACGTCACACATAATTATTGTGAATTTAAAAAATTCACATCCACAGTTTTTAGGACAATCTGTATGGGGGTTAGGAATTTGTGTGGAGCTTGGAGAAGTTACTTAATGCTTTTTATCTATACTTATATAAAGCTGGATGTGTGTGTGTGTGTGTGTGTGTGTGTGTGTGTGTGTGTGTGTGTGTGTGTGTGTGTGTGCGTGCGCGTGTGTGTGTGCGTGCGTGCGTGCGTGTGTGTGTGTGTGTGTGTGTGTACGTGTTGGCGCTCTACAGGCCAGACCGTTCGACATACAGCTACCAAATTTGGCACATGCATACCTTGGAAGTCGGGAATATGCACCTGGGATCCCTTTTTTTGAACTTTTAGTTAGAATTTTCATTATTAATCAAAAAATAACTTTCCCGCCAAAAAAAATCTTTTCATTTTTCCCACCACCAAATGAGATTAATGAGGCTAGGCTTAATATTTTTCGGCAGATTATTTCAAACGATTCTGTTTATTTTCTTAATGTTTGATGCATTTAAAATTAAACGTTGTTAATTAATCGATCTTTCAGATTCATTCTGAAGTGCTTTTGAATTAAAATAAAACAGAATAAAGGAAATTAAAAATTTCTAATCTGCATAACGTTACTCCAACTGACGTAGAAAAGTTCACGCATTTGCGTTACCGTAACTGGCGTTGAAAATTCACCCATGCGCATTGTTTTCTGATTGTTGACAACTATTTTCAACGGATGCGGACTTGATTTAAATTATTTTTAGGTTAGTTGTATGCTCTTGCAATTAAATTGTATTTATGTTAGTTAAATATATTTTTTGTATATGCTTATAGTTTTAAGTACATCGTTTTTTAAGTATTTTTAACCTGTTTTCTACCGATTATTTTAAACGATTCTGTTTATTTTCTTAGCGTTTAATGCATTTAAAATAAAACATTGTTAATTTATCGATCTGCTCATGATGAATCATAGAAAATTTTGTTGACAAATTCTTGAGACATTACATAAATTAAGAAAGATATTCTTTAGTGCCCATAAAGTTTAAACGCTCTGGGATTCTGTTTTCAGTGATGATGATGATGATGTCGTGTCCGCGTTACCACGGAACGAGGGTGCAGTAGCTTCTGAGGGTGAAGACCCATGAGCACCCAAGGGCAGAAGTCTGGCTTCTAGCTCATATGAAGATGAAACTCACACATTCGCTTGCACAACTCTTTTTTACAGGGGGGCACATTCACACACCTAACAGATAGAACACAAATGAAGAACAACCATGCCCGAACCGGGATTCAAACCCGGGACGCCAAGATCATGGGGAAGATGCGCTACCCTTATGCAAGGAAGCCGGCATTCTGTTTTCAGTAATCATATTATAAAAAAATGCTTTGTTTCAGTAAAAAATATAATTATATTAAATGCAGAATAATCATTTCTACTTTAATTTAAAACATAAATTCTACGAGGGGTAACAGAAAATTAGAGAGATACATATTACGTTATGACTGAAGGCCTTTATAATATTATGAGTGAATTATATGACTATCAAAATTTGAAGCTTTAAATTATTTTGAAGAAGCTATTAAAGTAGGAATTGCATAAAATATTTGATTATTGAAGTTTTAACGAACATTAAGACTGGCGAACCTGCTGATCGCCAAAGGCGGCTAGTTCTATAATAAAACTTGGTATGTTTAAAAAAAATTTTAATTTTTTTTTCTGCTTTTTAGTGTTGCGTGAATGAAATTGTAATTGATTTTAAACGAACTTCTCGGTGACTTGACGCTTTGTCATGGCGTCATCTGTCGGTATTTAAAGTTTTTAAGGGATTTCAAAATTTGTACCGAATAGATAGACGAACAAAAAGAAAGAGGGGTTAGAGTGCAGTTATGAACTATGTTTAATGTTTCATTTCTCTAGCTCCTAGAGATATTATTTTAATTGCATCATTTGCACCGAACAGACAAACAAACAGGACAGAAAGCGAGTTAACCCTTTCGCCGTCTTCTCAAAAATTTCTCCTCAACGGTTCTCTATTTCTCGCCGCATTAGAACAAAAAAAACCTGAAACATGTAAACATTTACCGCTTGAAACGTTTAAAAAGTAGAAGAACGCTTGAAGCGCGTTACGGCCGCTCTGCAGAAGTTTCACTTGAACTCGCTAGACGCATTACTGACGATGAAAAGGTTAAGAAAATGGTGTTGTAAAAAAGTAAAGCTGTATCATCGCATTTTCACATTATTTATCTAATATGCAGATAATTATTTTATGCATTGCAAATGCTCATTTATTGTTATTATTATTGCTTATACTGGTCAATATTAACTTCAAGGATAAAGAAAAAAAATCGCATGAAATATTTCTTTTTCCCCTCAAAATATTATCTATTGGAACATAAACTAATAACGTTGGAGGGGATAAAAAACCTTGATAAATGTATGATAGATGTGCTTTCTCTTTTCTTAAACAAATATTTGTCGTGAATTCATGACAAAGAACAAACTAATAAATTTCCCTCCAGACGATTTTCGAAAAAAGACCATTTTTAATATCGTTCGCCACCGCTTTGTTTTAGCTTCGTCTTATTATTAAATGACATCCGAGTCTTTTGTCAATTTTCGGGCTGTATGATAGATCTCCCCTGAAATTCTAGGAAAGGGAAAGGTACGCAAGAGTGGGGGATGGAGGGGTCGAATGCTACTGATCCGGATGATCCATCAAGTATATAACCGTCAAGTCACGTGACTCTTCGGAGGTGAACAGAATTCAATTAAGAATCCTAGTAAGATGGGAAAAGGCACTCTCTCTCTTTTTATTTTAAGGCGGTAGGAGGTGTCATGATGAGATGACTTTTAATTGTCAACTCTGATCTGATTGTCAGAAGTAAACTGGAAAGAATCGAAGATGAGAAAACAACTCGATATATGATATTGTTTACAAGAGTTCGTTGTAAATGATGAGATGCCGGGTTGCTATCGGCTTTCATAACCTTTATATTATGAGAAAATTTTGTTTGTTTGTTTTGTTTGTTTGAAAATTTTGTGAGTGGGTGTGGGTAATCGATTTCGAGGCAAGAAACCTTCTGCGTCTAATCTGAGATCTTACCACCAGGCCACTATGGCCTGGTTTTATTAGTAAAACGTTTTTTTTTTAATATAATGAACCCAAACAGTAGTAATTAATTTAATGAAAAGGACAGAGATGTGGAATTATTTGAGAATTTCAGAACCCATAACTAACAACTTGACAGTTCAGTTTTGTCGACTACCGATATGCGGCCAAAGTGGTTTTTAAATTATAAATTCATACTAATATTCGAGAACTGAAATTTAAACCTGAAAACAATCCACAAGTTTGTACAATCTACTCCCATTTTTAGATATGAGCACAAATATAATATCTTATATTGCTGACTGCATTCTAGCAAGACTTCAAAGTAAATAATAAAAATCATGGACTTCAGAATCTCAACACTTCTACCAATATAAATGAAATACATAGTTTGGAATAATGCACCCAGAAATCGATTTCAAAAACTGCATTTGTTCTTCAAATAAACGTCAAAAATTTGTTCAACATACATTTCAAAGGCACGATTGAATAGAAAAGTATACATTTGGATGTTCGCTTTCGGACACTTTAGCCTTATGCTCTTCATCTAAGAGTATGGCAAGGGGACTCATTTTAGTCCTTCATTCTTTCAGCGCACAAAAAAATGATGAATTGGCAAGATATGAACGCAGAAAAGTGAATTCATCCACAAAGTGCTCTATGTTTCACTTTTTCCATTAATTTTTGAATCTGAACAAAGAGTTAAATGACTTTTCTTGCAAACCATCCGAAGATGGAGAAAGGAGAAAGATGCACGATCGAGATTTTAAAAAAGGTGTAATGCAAAGCATAAGAGTTAATTCGAATCTATCTAAATACAATAGATGATTCACGTAGGAAGATATTTTATTCCTTTTTCTGTTATTATTTGGAATTTGGAATCAATCTATTTGTTTTTCTTTCAAAAATATAATGACAGACATTTAAAAAAAATTCTCTCTCATTCTCTCTTTGTGTGTGTGTTTAATCAAGACTAGAGATTGCAATACCGGTATACCGGGATACCGAATACCGGAATTTTGTGTCATTTGTGCAATTTTGTAATACCGGTATTCACAAGTTTAAATACCGGTTTTTCGGTATTTACTAGAAATTTTTTAAATTGTCTGCACTATATGTTCAGGGATCGCCAACATAGCAAAATAGTATGCGTTTTTGTTTTTATGTCTCCCTAATGGGCGAAATTAATTAGCTAATTAATGACTCAATTAATGGCTTAAATCTAACTTAGCGAAACATAACATGGATTATCCCTGAAAGAAGATATGGTATCCATAACAACTAATGGAGCAACAGTTATGAAAAAAGTTGTAAAATTGATTGGTGCAAATCAGCAATTGTGCTATGATCATGAAATTCAATTAGGAGTAATAGATGTGTTATACCAAAAAAAATAAAGAACAGAAGAATCCAAATACTGTGGATATAGAAACTTCGGATTCCGACATTGAAGAGAGTAAGAGTGAGAGTGATATTGACATGAAGCTGATGACACTGTAATTGTCGAAGAAGATATTGCTAATGAGGATGAAATATTTACCCGTCAAGAATTGCTTCCTATAATTTATAAAGTTCGAAAAATTGTTAAGATATTTAAACGGTCCCCAACAAAAAATGTCATATTACAAAAATATATACTAATTGAAAATAAAACAGAATATATGTTAATATTAGATTCTAAAACACGTTGGAACAGTTTACTCTTAATGATGTAACGATTTTTGAAACTGAGAAATCCAATTCAAAAAGCAAAAATCGACTTAAACCTGCAAAATAATTTTTCAGATAGTGAATCCGACTTAATATCCAGAACTGTATCAGCTGTACTTCCAATAAAACTGACTATTGAGGCATTATGTCGGAGAGATTCTAATTTATTAACAGCTAATGCAACAATAAATTTCATGTTGCAGTCACTGAAAGAACAGCACACATCACTATCTGAAGAATTATATATTACATTGAAAAATCGCACAGAAGAAAGGCATACCGAAATAGAAAATATCTTAGGGTATTTACATAATTATAATGCTTTCAAAAATGAAAATGAAAAAGAAGAAAAGAGACTAAGCAATTCAAATCTAATCAAGTTTAAAGTAAATTTTCGTAAAATTTTTTACCCACAAACCTATCCACATTCAGAACAATTCGGTACAGTTATCGAAGATTATGATGCCATTAATGTCGATAGTGAAAAGGAATTGTCTCTTGAACAAAAATTAGAATTAGCGATAAATAAAAAAATTCCAATAACCCAAAATACAATACAGAAATTAGCTATATCCAAAACCATCCGACAAAAATTTGATTTATTTGAAGGTGAGGGATTTAGAGGTAAATACTTGGAAAAAGTATATCGGGCATTGCTAACAGTACCACCAACCAGTGTAAATGCCGAAAGAGCGTTTTCGACAGCTGGTAATTTTTGCAGAAAATTACGTTCCAGGTTTAACAACAATACAATTGATGCATTATGCTTTTTAAGATCACATTTCAAAAAATTGTAATAGTACTACAGACTGAATAGTGATCGTTACACTTTTTTTGTGATTTAAATAAATAAGTTGTTACTTTACTTTTTTGTGATTCTTTATATACTGTTATAATTTATAAGTTACATATTATTTTTTGTGATATTTACACTCCCTTATAAAACTGGCAAATAAAACAAAGAACATCTGTGTTTTCTTTCTTTTTCTAAAATTTCTAATACCGGTATTAAAACCGGTATCCCGGTATTAAGATCTAAAAAATACCGAATACCGGTATTGAAATTTTGGTCCGGTATTGCAACCTCTAATCAAGACCCTTACAAGTGTCGAAAATATTGACAAAATGTAGATTTCAATATTCAATTTAACGAGATTAAATATTTCAAGCCTTATCTCTATGCACAAAATTCATGTTGCAATGCTTAAATTAACTTTATAAGATTTTTTTTTCTATTTGTATCTCTTTTTCTTTCTCAAACGTAAGATAACAGAAATTTATCTTAACTTATTCAAAATGAATATTCAGTTCAAAAATTAGGAAAACGGCTGACGTCAGATTGCACGTTTTAATTTTAAATGGGTCGTTAAGAAGCATAAAGATGGTTTTTTCAAGCAAACTGCTCGAACAGAGACATAAATTCATTAAGAAACATTACCGATATTTTTTTTATTTGACAACGCGTCATTTGCTGGCCATCTAAATGGAGCAGAAATAAATCAGAGTGGCACATGTTGAAGTATTACGTCCGCGACAATTGAGTTCCAGTCTTAACGAGCTCCATGCGTGCGCCCCAGACATTATTGGAGAAGATACTAATAAGAATTTGTTTGCAAATCATGTTTCACGCCGGGGGTAAAATATTGCCACTTGGAGCTACGCTCTTGTTCTTCCCTTTTTGCTTTAAATATCTTTTTAGTGTCAGACGGCGCTTTCTGAAAACGTTGAGAAAGTAATGGTTTGTTTAGACAGTTTTATGAAGTAAACGAATTTATCTAAATAAAACTTTGGCCGTTAATGTTGGATTCATGAATGGAGGTTCATGACACACTACCTCCAGCAGATTTTTTTAAAGCATGAGGTTCTTCTGCCGTCATAGAAGCAGGTGGTTTTATTGCATTATTGTGTTTTTCGTCATTAAAATGATATTGGTGCTAAAGCTCGATTAGATGCTAGATGGACATAATTTTGTGGTGTAATTATTTCGCATTTTATAGTTTGTTTTTAAGAATATAAGGCACATTCATTGAGGCTTGCATTTCTATATAAGCGTATAGCTAGAAAGGATCATTATTTTGAAGAAAATTTGGTAAATACTAAATTGGTGACAATCTTCTTGGAAACATTACTATCTTTAAATTTCAAGACTGTATTTTTTTTTTTTTTTTTTTTTTTGCAAATTAAACTTAATTACTTGTAAGCATTTTAAATGAATAAAACAATTATAAAGGTAGCTTCTGCTTAGTATGGTTTAGCATTTTCTTTATTATTATATTGATCATATTCGTAAATGATTGTTGTAAAAATACAAATATTTCTCTAAGGCGGTTACACTATTACCATTGTCATGATTAATTCATTGATTAATAATTTTATTCTAACAATTTAAATTCAAAGTAATTATAAATACATGTTATGCAAATATCACAATATGGTTGTGAATTGGCAACTAACATATAAATGTAAGATTTTTATAATAAAAAGTAATATTCTTTTCAAGCACAAAGTTTTATTGTTGCGTATGTTTCGATTATAACTTCAATGTAAAAATACATAATTAATTTCTCTCCTTGGAATGGATTTTTATACCAAATATATTCCTTGACTGCATTCATATTCCAATGTTCTAAAAGTATTAATATATAGAACTGTTTGAAAGTCTACAATTACATCGTTGTATCAGCGCAATATAAATAGATGGAGAGTCGATCTATATAATCGGAAATCAAATGCTTCTTTTGTGCTAAATAGAAACCTTCTATAGCATAAAAAGTACTATAGAAACTAGAGAATAAATCTCATTCGAATCTTTCTCATAAATACTGAGAAGCATAAGCAAAATTTTAAGGGCTCTTTTCCGTGTTAATTAATTGATTGATTAGTTTATTAGTTTTCGAAATAAGGAATCTATCTGCGTATATTTTTGTTTTTCAACAAAAAAAATTATCTTTTTCTTTCAGCCTGAGATTCTTATTTTAGTTTTTTACTTCATTTTAAGATACAATGTTTTACTATTTCAGTTTTTAAAATACTTACAGGATTATAAATATTATTTAGTGTTTCCAAAAATATTGCCGCATTGAAAAGAGTCAGCCGACTCTCCATGGCCGAATGGCCATAGCGCTGGTCTCATAATCAAGAGATTTCGCTAGAGACAATGCGATTCACAGTTTGTGTAAATATTTAATTCCTTGATTTTATGTTTTCCTGTGCCGACGTCCTGGCATAGGGGTAGCGCGTCTTCCCCGTGATCTGGCGTTCATCTGTTCTATCTGTGAGATGTGTGAATGTGCCCCCCTGTAAAAAGGGGTTGTACAAGCGAATGTGATGCGTGAGTAGCTAAGACGTACTCTTGGCCCTAGTTGGCGCTACTAAAACAAGAGACGCTCCCTTGGCTTAACATCGCTGACTTCGTCAACGAGCTTGTCCATTATAAGTGCCATTAGAAACAACAACAATGTTTTCCTATATTTCATGTTCCAGCAGATTCTGGACCTCTCTTTAGTTTACCTGACAAGTGTTTTGGACTTTTCTTACTGTCTCCAGCAAAGTATTCTGGAACTTTCCCTGCTAGTATAAAAGCATGAAGATCTGTCAGTCACTGTGTTCTGAGTTCAGAATTGAGTTAATAAATTGGTTTAGCTCTACTTCTTGTGTGTGTCATTGCGTTCCATACAAAAGTACCTACGTGACAATATACAATTCTTTTAATTTTCTTAATATATTTCCATACTTCACTTATAAAAAAAAAGCATTACTTGGAAGATCATCGATTAAAAAAAAACGTTTCCTCAACAGATAACTTGCAGACGACGAATGGAATTTTGTGAGTTACATTATTTTATTTAAAAATAATCGTTTACATTAAGTAAACTAAAAATATAGCGTTTTTATCTTTAGCAACATCAAGCATATAGAAACGTTCAAAACATTCCGGAAATTGTATTAAGTTCCTCGAGGAGAATGAGTAAAATCCTCTAGAATGAATCATGTTTTTTTATGCAAGTCTTTAAATAAATCTAGATTGATTTTTGCATAATTGAGTTTTTTTTTTTTTTTAATTCTAGGCATACATTCAAACACGTCTAGTATTTTCTGCTGATTTGCAAAAAAAACATAATGGGATTCGTTCGTCAAAAATAAAAAAAGAATGAAAAGATAAGACACACACTTCGTACATGCCTTCACTTCATTTCATTCGTATTTTGCCAATTCGCCATTTTCTCCGATCTAAGAATCAAGAGGGGAAAAAGGAATCTCGCTCCCATATTTTTAGATGAAAAACATCAAGCTGAAGTGTCCGAAAGCGAACATCCAAATGTATACTTAACTGTTCGCTTGTGCTTTACGAATTTATGTCGAGAAAATTCTTGACATTTATTTGAGAGACAGAAGCATTTTTTTAAATCGACTGTAAGATACTTGAATTCCAAGGTATATATTTGAAGTGTAGCATTCTACCATCCAGAATACCTAACTACTCTTTCTGGGTTATAAAAGAAACAAGGAATGATTTTCTTTGTGAGTATCGTATTCAAGCTGATATAGCTGTAGAGAAATTTTAGCCATTTACGATAACATCTGCCTGTATACAGCTGAAAATGGGGAAATTGGTACATGGCCATATAAATTGGGGAATCCTTTTGGTTTGGTATTATAATTCCTAGAGAATACTTTGAGTTGACAGAAACTTATAAGCATGGGCATCATTTTAACTATTTAATTGATTTTCCACGAATAATGCATGCATCAAATTTTTGTTCCTAAATATAATAATTAGATAATATAACATCGCCATTTGGTATAAAAATTGCATATTTTTGAAAAGTGAAGATGATTCTGAAGTAAAATTTAAGCTGTATTTTTAGCATAACAAATTCTTGTAAATTTTTTTACACATACTTTTTTTGTTTCGTACATATTTTTAAATCTTATAGATCATTTGAATAATTTTAAGCTTAAAAGAAGCTCGTAGATATGCATTTTTATTGCCTTTGCTTACTTTATGTATTAACGATTGACATTTCTGATCATTAATACATAAAGTAAGCAAAGGTCTTAATGCTTATTTTGATAAAATTTTTAAACACACATTGAATTCAGTGAATTTTCAGTTAGATGAAAACTCCAACACTTAACAGCCAATTGGTGAACTGTCCAATGCCACTTGTAACTCATGAATTACACATCTTCTATATCGATATGCTTTATATAAATACACATCTTCTATATCGATATGCTTTATATAAATACACATCTTCTATATCGATATGCTTTATATAAAAACTTCTTGAAATCAATATCTGAAAAATTCATATTTCAATATTAACTAATTTCACCTTAATTTATTATATTAATATGGAAGAGTTCGTACATTTACAAGCTGAAAATCACTACATAAAAATTACGGGCTACATAATAATTATCAATATAATATGGACTTTGAAATATCCTGGCAAATAGAAATAAAAACACTGGCGGATTGATAATGTGGACAAACAAGATCATACATCACATCACATCACATCTGAACTATCAAATTAATATTTCGAAACTCATTTTTCTTCTTGAAATATATTGTATATAAAACTGATTTTAAAAATTGTCAGTTAATCCAAAATGGTTAAATATTTGATGATTATTTCTTAATCATTTCATTGATTGGATATTCTTGTAATAAATGTATTATAAGAAATAATTTGAAGTTTATCAATTAGATCTGTGAGGAGAAATAAGTATCCTACACGTGATTGAGATAGATTTTGTTAAATGAAGAACTATTTAAATAAATATTTATCGCAATAATGCTCAAATTTTTTAAACTCACAAAAAATTCAATTTTTTTTCACAAGCTCAGCTATTTAGTTCACAAATAAAATTAAAGTTATTTATTGGACAATAAATAAGTTTAATTTTTTCATATATGATGCCAAAAGAAAAAATAATGTTTCATATTTTTTTTCTCAATTTACAGGAAAAAAAATTATTTTTAAGAAAAAACTATTTATTTTTATCACTAAATAATTCAATTTAAACTTCAAAAAAGTCACACTAATAAAAAAAATTAAATTATTCAGAGAGGATTTTAAAAAAACTCCATATCTTATAATAGATTTCCCATTATTTTTTTTCTTCGGTAGAACTCATCCAATACGTATTCCTAAAATCTGATTATAATTATCGTTCCTTTTCATTTCCACATCGAATTTCAACATAAACTTTCGTAAAAACTATAATACATTTAATTGAATAAAACTTTTTTCTATAAAATTTGAATTATCCACTTAAGTTTATTTTTTCAGTATTTTGGAGTGTGTGCGCAGTAATTACGAAAAAGCTTTCGCTTTATTGTTTGTTTTGCTTGTGTCATAGAAAAAAGATATTTCTTTTAGATTTTCAATCTAGACATAGCTGAAAAATCTTGCCCATCTTTTTCTGGCACGTTAACTGATATCGACTCTCCATCTTCACACCTTCGAAGAACGTTTGTAAACAATAACATTTCTTCTATTGTTTTCCTGCATCTAATCTTTTACATTTTTCCTTCAATCTCCAAATCATAGTTGAGAGTTATAAACAATCTCACGATGACAATTGCCACCGCCCTAAAACATAAAGAAAACCCTTTTTCATCTTACCAAGGATCTTGATTGAATTCTGCTCTTGTCCTGACTGTCACGTGATTTGGTGGTTATAAACTTGATGGATCGTCCGAATCAGTAGTATTCGATACCCCGATCCCCTCCTCTTCCAGACTAATTTCTTTCTTTCTCTTTTTCAAAATTTCGATACCTTCAAGATTTATCACAGACCACGAAAATTGATAAAAGTCTTCGAACGCAATTTAGTAATAAAGCGAACTTGGAAACAAAGCGGTTGGAAGCGATATTTAAAAAATCATCTGCCTCCAAATTTTTTCCGTGAACAAATTAGTGAGTTTCTTTCATGACTTCCGATTTATTATTATTTATTTAAAAAGAGAGAAACCCACATTGTTAGTTCATGCCTTCAAGACATTGTTTTAACATTTCTAGAAATTTGTGGGGGAGAGGGGAGGTTGTGAGGGAAGGGCTAGGATAAACAGTTCAAATAAAAATTTAAGAAAGGAGTAAAGTTCAAAAAAATGTCCTGATTCATTTTTTGACCAGAGAAATGCTTCAAGATGAAAGATAAAAACTTTTAATATGTAATTTGCTTCGTTCAGAATTCTGATCTGCTGAATATAGAATTGAGAGAAAAAAATTATTATTTAAAATGTTAAAACCAATTATCTGCATATTAGAAAATTATTTCGATAAAAAAATAGCAAATGTTAACTTTTTCATCCATCTCTTCATCATCATTTAAGGCTACTTTCGGCCTTATAGCAATATAACGATACACCGTATCGATAAAACTTGAGTAAGAATTTGTTTTCTCTCAAACAAGTAATTAGATACATAGTGTTCATTATATTACTTCGAATTATGGTGCGAATTATTATATTTAATTCATGAATTAAATATTTAACGTCATTAAATGTCATTAAATATTTCATATTAACTAAATCGTCCTTTAAACAGAGCTAAATCTTAGAATCTTACCAAAAATAAAATTTGTGAAGAATAATGTATTTATCTTTATTTCTTCTTTGACAAAATATCTAAAGCAAATACAGTCGAATAATAATTTCGAAATGACTCTTTTACTAAAAATAAAAGTCTTTAATTATTATTAAATTAAGTCTTATATTAATTAAAATATCATTTAATTACCGAACTCGCCCCCAGGATATTGGCTTTCCTTAGTGTTAAAGTATTAATAAAAATTCATAAATTTCTATAGTTTCGCCTTTTTTGCTTCACAAAACTGAAAAAAAATTAATAAAAATTAAAATTTGTACTAAAAATAATTACCTTTTACTGCAGTTGCTTTCAAAATAACGTGTTTTAATATTGAGTAAAATATCTGCGTATAACCAACCGAACAGCAAAAATTAATTGGTGAGAAAATTATTAAAATCATTATCATTATACATATTGAAGAAAGAATGATACGATGCTTTCAAAAAACGAAATGAAACTTTCAAACACAGTACCAAGATTATTATTTAAATTATCAGTTAGGTTATCAATACAGACTCAGTGCCAAATTTTTAATACTTTAGCCGTCCATTAGATATCATCTCTGTTAAAGCTAATGCCATATAATGGTAAATTATAGCTTGAAATATCCAAATTTGGTGGAAATATCATTAAATATTTCTTGATTAACTAAATCATCCTTTAAATAGAGCTAAATCTTAAAATTTTACCAAAAATAAAATTTGTGAAGAATAATGTATTTATCTTTGTTTCTTCTTTGACAAAATATCTAAACGTAAATACACTCGAATAATAATAATTTCGAAATGACTCTTTTACTAAAAATAAAAGCCTTTAATTAGGAAGCAAAGTAAGAAGTATAAGTTCGTTATCACATCATAAAAGTATAAATTTGTAACTGACAAAAGAAAAAAATGTTTAACTTTACAAAATGTGGCTAGATTTGAAACTAAGATCAGTCTCATCAAAAAAGGCGCAAGACATTTACCAACCATTATTCTGGCCAAATATCTGCCATCTTTTAAAGAAGAATTTTTCTTATGTAATCAAGTTAACGTTTGAAAAAAAATTCAACCACCCGCACTGTTATTTTAACTTTAATATAGAACTATCGTATGAAATAAGAGTCATTTTACTGATTGAGCTTAAGTTGCGTAATATATTGTTTAATCTCAAACTGAGGATAAAGTAAAATCTAATTTAGAGTTAATGTCATTAACACGTTAAATATTGAGGGGTTCGCAGGTAACCCCCCCCCATCAAAGAATCCATTAAAATATGATTATACACCGTAACTTATCTGTTGTAGAATCCACCATTAGTAGGCAAAATCCTTTGTTTGGATCCATTCACTTTTTTTCTATTTGAGGGAAAGGAAACTATTACCTTTTTAACAAGGCCACTCAGCAAGCAACAACTTTCTTAAAATAATAACAATAGTCAAAATAACATAGTGGGCCACTTTATGATAAAATTTCTTGTCCCAGATTTTCAAATAAATTCTTATTAGCTTCATAATTTTTCATTTTCCAGACCGCACAGATATCTCCCCTTAAAGACTGAAACTCAACCGGCGCAAAAGATGAGACTCTGATTTATTCTTCATTTTCTGACAGCAAGTAAACTGTATGTTGTTAGAAGAAAAACCAACGAAAGTGATCTCCCTAAAATTTTCTTGCACATTCTCTAATGAAATTATTATCCCAGTGCACGCCTTGCGTGGTATAGTTACGTGACGTACATTGGTTACGAAAAATCATCAACCCTAGCATTTGGCATTTTTACTGAATCAGTAGTGTGATCCTTGGCTGGATGTTTGGCGATGAATTAGTGCATGCAGCCAACAACATCTGAAAGTCGAATTTGTATTTTAGACGTGTTTTTTCCCCAACGATCGAAGAAAAACATTTGACACAGACGACATCTGTAATCATAAAATGATGTACCAAATTCGATATACTTAAATTATTGCGTTTTTGATTTATCACGTTCATATGTTTTTGAAAGTACAAACCGACAGACGGTCAACCCTTGTTAGATTCAGATTAAAATTTCATAGGTCTTTACACCATAGATGTTAAATCTCTACACCGAATTTTATAGATCTTTCTTCGTTTTGTAGTTATCGCATTCATTTATATTCGGACAGACTTTCTGTGAACGGAGTTTGATGAAAGTTGGATAGAAATCTACAAGTGGGATGTAAAGACCTTATATCTAATTTCATCCGTGTAGCTCGAAGCATTTTTGAGTTATCTTTGCCACAGACAGACGGACAGATATTTTTTTAAATCTTTTTTTTTTTAATTTTAACTGAGGTCTAAAACGTAGTGATTCCTCAAAATCTTGAGTTCAAATTTTTTGATGAATAAACATTTATTTTTTCTATTTATTTACAAGAAAATGAAAAAGGGATGAAACGAACCTCTCAGAGTACCCACGTCTCTATCCCAATAAGTTTTTCTTAGAAAAAGCTTTGAGATATTTTTTTCTACAGCTCTTGATGGCGAATTAAAATTTGTCAAGGTTGTTGATGTTATTTTTCTTCTCAGATCATCAAAAGGTAAAGATCTTGAGAAATATCTAATTATCTATAGAATATTAAAATTCATCTGTAACTTTATTTCATTTTTCGATAGTATAAAATTTCCTTCATGTAAAATTAAAATTATAAAAATAAATTTCAATATTTACCCGAACAAAGCAATTTAACCCTTATTCCGTACTTTTTTAAGTCAAGCGGTCATTTCAAGTTCTTTTAAAGATTTTCTTATCCATTTTGAAATTTAAAATTCTTTGTATCCTATCAGTTTTTCTTTAATTATTATATGCACTTCGTCCCCAAAATTTGTAGACTCTGGTATATGTTTTACTAAAATGTAAAGGCATACGAACACCAATTACAAATATGTTCATTAAAAGTCCAATGTTCACTTAACGAAATATTTAGAAATAATTTGTTTTTCAATTATGTAACAAAATGAAAAAACTAAATACCCCAAAAGTTTATAGAATATGTGACATTTCATCAAAAGATGCCCATTACACTGTTTTTAATAGTTCAAAGTTTTTCCAGTATGGCACCGCATATAAGTTTTCCCTTTGATATAAGGTTTATAATATCTAGAAAAATAACATTTTTCTAGTTTTAATAATTTTTGTAACATTAGTGATATGAATGTGAGCATCATCATGGTTATATTAATTTCACCCCCCCCCCCTGCATCTTCTGCCAATGACATATAATAATTTTCTAGCTTTTCTTCGCATTTAGGAGACTTCTGACGGCCATCTAAAAAAGTCAAACTGACTTGGCTGTTCAAATCGAAAATAGTCCACACCAGTAAGATTTAGAGCTCTTGCTTGCTAAGAATGCTCTTTTTTTTTTTTTTTGGTAAATTATGATAAAATTTTATATCCCAGTCAGGACCATAAAGATTTTCTTCTTTTTTACCGCTAAAGAGGACAACCGTTCGTTTATCACTCTATAATTATGAACCCATTGTAATCTCCTATTAATGCAAAATTTTGGGAATGGTCATCTGCAAGCCTTTTTGCTTTGTTTCTATCATTCGTTTATGAACGGCGTTCTTAGACATTTGTAACCGGAAGCCCGAGTAATTTCGCGAACCGACATTGTCTGCCTTGAAGCCTTTTCTTTTTTAATATTCGTCTATCACTGCGAATATCCGTCACAAGTGGAACTTTCACGTGTGACGGATTACGAGTTAAAGCATGATAAACCAAACTTTTAGAAAGGTTTAAAAGTTTCATTGGCAGTCTTCCAAGCAATTTCAAGTTTAGAATTTTATTCACTTCTACATTAGATAACCGCGAAGCTTTAGGGATTTTGAAACGAAGAACAAACGCTGTCTTCCATTTCTTAGAATATTTTTACTAGGCTTTGAATCGACACCTCGGTTACCGATACCATATTTGTATCTGATTTTTCAGCAGAATAGACATATTTATACAGTAGACTGCATTAAAATACATCATATACAACAAAAAATATTGTAAAATATGAGATTCTGCAAACTTTTGTAACAAGCAAAAACATCTCTCTCTCTCTCTCTCTCTCTCTCTCTCTCTCTCTCTCTCTCTCTCTCTCTCTCTCTCTCTCTCTCTCTCTCTCTCTCTCTATCTCTATCTCTATCTCTATCTGACACACACACACACAAAGAGAGGCACACACACAGATAGAGAGAGAGACAGAGAATAAGCAGAACCTAAAATATTGTTAAAAAAATGGCTATTTTCATACACATTGATATTCCGTTGAATGTACTTCCAGAAACGAAAATTTATTTGGAATTCATATGTATGTTATTTCAGTTCCGTCGTTATATCTCTATTTATTTGTGTTATTATTTCAAATCAAGGAAGTAGTATGCATTGGATGCCAAAGAGCTTTTGGAATTTCAAACGTTTCAACCCTTAAAATTTAATATTTTAAAATTATTATTGTTAAACTTGAAACATCACATTTCTCACAATTCCAAATATATGTTATTGTAGCTTTAGAGCTCCAAACAATCCTTACATATATGTTTCGAATGATGACACTAAGAATATCGTTTTTTCGAAAGCTCTAGAGTAGTAATTAATTGCGGTTGAGATATCTAAAATCTCTTAAGAGATTGAAAATAATAAATCGAAAACAGCACAACTTAAAGGTATGCATTTTTCCTTATTACGCATAAAAACAGTAACGCAGCCGGAGCAGCAGGTGCAAAAGGCTAAAATTATATTTACATAATAAGCAGACTTGCAATTTTATATGCTCTTAAAAGAAAATATTCTTATAAGAAGTTGTGAGATGCTCGAACTAATTATTTGTTGTAAACCTATAGAGGATATCCATGCATTGTTGAATCACTTTCAAAAAATACATGTTTTTTCTTTCTTTTAGAAAAATTATATTCATTTCATGGTTTCGTATGATACATTTGTGAGATTTTATTTACCATATCGTTAAAATCATGAGACATGAAATCTTTTATAGTAATTATAATTACATGAAACTATGTAATATGCTTTCGTATTTTAATTTATTTTTATCTTAAGTAAACATTTATAAGTAAGTATGTTTAATAAGAATTAAAAACTGCTGCCGTTATACTAAAAACCGCTGTTCTTCTGTCCACTCTTTTCTTTTTAACACTTAATTTAATATTTTACTCAGATTATCCTTTTCAGTTGTTGAAGTTTTGTTTCTTTGATATATTCAAGCACTAGAGGCAGCGCGAGTTTTAAAAGGTTTTCCCGTAGTGCCATGATTAGTTTGTTTTTTAAATCATGTGACATATGTAACGCTTACATGTTGATGAATATGCACTCATATAATAATAGTTCGAGAAATTATTCAAGGCAACTTGGATTTACTGAGTTGGTGTGAAATTTGTTTAGATAAAAAAAAATTATTGGAACTTTTTTTTTTTTTTTTTGCTACTGTAAAATTTCTCATTTTGTTGTAGCAAAAATAATAAATTATATCGAAATTAATTTTAAATGAAAGATAGGTAGAATATTATTTTGCAGTCATTTTGCTTACGCTTCCATTTTTGCTCGAAAATCAATCATAGAGGCAGGAAGGATTTTTCTTAGATCTGCTGGCATAGCCGTTTTTAACATAACTGAATAAAGACTTAGAATTAGGTTATAAATTAGCATTCACTTTATTTTCTAACAATTCTATTCTAAATAGTTTTTCACTAAAACAGGCTTTCTTACATGAGTTAATTTGAATTCGGGGAACGTTATTAAAGGAAGGGGAAAAGGGAAAATAATTTTAAAACAATTTACACGCAAGAGTAAAATTTAATTTAGCTGTATACGTCCTGTTTTGAAGCAGCGAAAGAGCTTTTAGGGGATACATCTAGTTATACTGAAATGTGGTTGGATAACGAGGCGGATACTTGAGTTCGTATCCCGCTCTCAAAACATCCATGCCACATCAGAAAGTAGGGCATTTGGCCCTGATAGATTTAAAATTTAGTAGGCGCACTTAAACTTCAGATATTCAGTGGAAAATGTTTTACGAACCTAAACTCTCAAGTCTCAAAGACGGAAGATTACCACCAGTAGCCTCAACCCCCTAGGATGTGGGAAGACATCCTTTTATATATGTTCATCCTTTCTTTCCCTTTATATATATATATATATATATATATATATATATCCTTTATTCCCTTTATATATGACTCGTATGTCACGTGACTTGGCCTTGCTTTTCTAGAATAGTGCGATTTTCCTGTGCGTGTCTCTTGTTGCGTGCCTAACAGAATAAAAGTTCTACATTTGTGTAGAGTAACAAAATGAAACACAAAATGATTAACACCAAAAACGTTAAAAAAGGGTTCTATTTATAAATCTGTTTTTGCAAAAATGCATGCTTTGTAAACATGATTTTATAATTTGCATGTTCATTTTTACATAATTAAATCACGTAATTTTTAAAAACGTATCTAAATAATTTAATTTAATTCATTTTGAAAATAATTTTAAACATTTATGCATATATGCATGCTCTTGCATAATTCACAAAATTAAATTTGTACAATAGGCACAAAAAAAGAATAAAGAACATACTTTTGTTTAAATTTTTCAATGGTGTCTCCTCAAAGTTACTTTTTACTTCTTAACAAAACAATTCAACAGTATTTGAAACATAATATAGCGGAAGATAAATATTTTGTTAGTAAAAAGACACTATTAAAATATGAGATAAAAGCACAATAGAACAAGCGCATAACAGAAATTCTATAAAAATAATTCACGAAATCATTTACACTTTATTAGCTGAGAAATTAGCTGAGTTCTATTTAATCATTTTTTAATAGTTCCAGATCTTTTAAAATAAACTAGAGATTAACAAAATTTTTAAAAAATTTTTCAAAGGAAACTTTACATTCAGATTCTAAATTCAAAATAATCCCAAAGCATATATGTACACTACAGAAGAAATAGAATAAAGGTCCTTCTTGCATGGGCCATCATTTTCTGCCAGCATTCAAATGAATTGTAAATTGATTTCTTACACTTTGCATAACTCCATTTTAAATCAAATCCTTGTCACACATCTCCGTGTTTCCTGCTGTTTCAATAAAAAAAATATAATGGATTATTTTCTTCAAACTCAGAGGGCCAAAAAGAGACAATTCAAATATACACTTCGTTTATAAAATGATATCAGTTCAATTGTGCTTTGCCAATTCACCCTTCCCTGTGCTCTAAGTATGAAGGAAAAAAATGAATGGCATTGCTAAGATGATAATTTGCAAGCTAAAGTATCCGAAAAGAATCAAACAAATGTTTGACTTTTCGTTCGTACAAAAATTTAAAAAAAAATTGTTTGAAAAATAAATAAATGGTCCAATAACTTTATTCGGGCACTGTTCACTTATATAATTTTATAAAATAAATATAATTAGTTTTAAAGATTTTAGGTGTAAAAGTCTCAGAAAGGGCCGTAGATGAATTGAAACAAGAAAAACTTTTTTCAAATATAACACCCATTTCCATCAATAAATTTCAGAACTACATCAAAAATTATTCACGGAAACTAAATTTTGTGAATTTAGGTCTCTTTATTTCGAAATTATGACTTGGCAAAATTTTAAACCTCGAACCTTAAGTGAAATTGTTGATTTTAATTTGTGACTTAAAAAATAAAATAAATGCTGGTTTGAAATTTCTCCTTATGATATTATTCAAATTTTGTGTGCGTATTTATCATTTAAATTACAGAAATAAAAGATTTATAAATGGTTTTAAACTTGAATAATCTGTTGCTATTTATTATTTAATTTCAACAAAATGAACAGACGTGATCTTTCTTCCGTAATTCATTTACGAATTAAAAACTGCTCTTACATCCTCGTGAAAGAATTTTAAACTTTTAGAAAAGAATGTAAAAATTATTCTTAAATGCAATTATTCTTAAAACTATTCTTTTTGAAATACAATTTTTTTTTCTATAAACCCTCTACAATCGTATGTCTCCTCTCAGGCACCAATCAAGGCGGTGCATCATTTTGAATGTTTTTTTTTAATTTTAACTATTAAAAATCACTTTAGAATGCTAAGAAGAAGTATATAAATTTTTCGGGAAATCATCTTAGAACAGCAATTTATTTTTCAGAACAATGATTCTTTGCACCGTGTGAATAATTATGCATCGAATTATTTTTCGGAATATAAAGAGGTGAATTGCGCTTCTTTCTAATTAACTTTTATTACTTTTTCTATTCCAATTAATATATTTTGCTGATAAAGATTTTATTCATCTAATCTGATTTAAATTAATGCCTTTATTTCTTTTTAATTGAGTTCCTTTTTTTTGTTTATTCTGTTGTGATATGCATTTTATAATAGATATCTCTATAATTATGCATATAATAATTATTCCTGTAAACTATACTGCCTGGTTTCAAATTTTTTATGCAGATGTGAATCAGTAAAAATATGTGTTGAATCATTGGCTTTACTACTTTTAAATATGCGGCAGTAATGAAAATTTAAAATATATCGAATAAATAACTGAACATTTAGAGAGATTTTCTGCAATTTGCTTTCCAGGTTTACAGAAAGCAAATATCTTGCAACTATGTCTTCATATTAAAAAACATTTCATAAATTAAAAAGCATGTCTATGGGAGACTAAATTGTCACTAAAATATAGATAAATACATATTTAGATTTATTAATGAAGGACTAACAATACTATTTTATTAACCTTTTTCTGCAAAAGGTTGTAAATTTTCAGAAATCCTTTCATAGATAATTATTAATAAGAATAAAAAAATATATATAGATTAAAAAAAATCCAGAAATAGATAGCAAAAAGAATAAAAATAGGATAATCTTATTCCTCTTTAAGATAAACTATTAATCTTAATACAAAAATCAATACTTTTTTTTAAAAGAATAATTTAGGCAAAACTTTCAATGCTCCAGATATCTTTTCGAAGAAAAGAATCAAAATTTTCAATAAAGTAAAGTTTTGTTAGTAAGGTACAAATAGTAATCAATTAAAGCATGCAGATTATAACTTTAAAAATGCTGTGAAAGAGTTACAAAATCAAAACTACTATTGCCAATATCTAGAGTAATGCTGCGAAATTAAATACCCAAACACTTAAACGACCTCTTAACAGAAAATGGCAAAATCTCCTTAAATAATCCTGGTACCGGGTGATTATAAAATAAATATCCTACCTTTTCAGATCTATTTAAAGAAAACAAAACAAAATATAGCCTTGTTACTCATCGGAAATCAAAAGTATCAGTAGAATGTTTAGCTTCAACATAGTTATAAGTGTTCATTGTGAGCTTCTCCAAAAGTACGCGATATATCCAAGCAGTGCGATAACTCATCCCTCAATCGTTTTCTGCATGCCTGCTGTAAAATTTTAAAAGGATGTAGATATGCGTGTAGGGAGAAACTTAATTTTTTTTTCTGAGACTGCATGAGACAACAGGCGTTTGTTCCCCCGCTACCAGCTGACGTTGATAAGCTAAAGACATGCATATCTGCAGGTTTTCAAAGCGTCACATCAAAAAGGCTGAAAGCGTGTGAAATGAGTTATAGCATCGCCTTCATATCGTTCGCATTTTTCGAAGGTCTCACACTGAACACTTATAAATATACTGAATATTATTTTTTTTTATTTGTGATTTTTGATTAACAACAAAGTTATACTTTGTTTTGTTTTCTTTTAGCAGTCCTGTAAAGCTGGTATATTCATTTATCGTCATCCTGTATATGAAAAGTTGTACTCAGAAGTATTTCCCACAACAAACCTTTTCATTACATCAAGAAAATGGTGTTGCTGAAAGGAAATTCTAAAGTTAGCACCATTTTAAATATGTAGACAATCACTTATGAACATTCTGCGCATAAAATCTTTCAGAAAAGGTTACTAAAATTATTTAAAAAGATACTTTCAGTTTCCATATACGATGAACAATAACAAAATAAAGTTGAGTAGTAACTCATCTCTTTTTTTTCTACGACTAGATCTTAGGGTGTTTCATTCACAGGTTTGATACTTATTTGGTTCGAAAAAGCATTTTTCTAAACTGATACCAAGTCACATGAATTCCAAGATATATATTTCAAATGTAAATGAATCCTGATCAAAACGCAGAGCCTCCTCATTTCGCCTCTCTTACTCTGAGGTAGAAATGTTGGGAATTGCTATTTTTCGGCGGACATTGCATTCCAACTTGTGTTGACAAAGCAATTTCAGTGATTTGAGATATGGCATAAGTAGTGTGGATGGGCATTAGGGATTGCAATACCTGTAGACCGAATACAGGTATTTTGAGCCATTTGTACAATTTTGTAATACCGGTATTCACAAGTATAAATGCCGGTTTTTCGGTATTTACTACAACTTTTTTAAATTGTCTCCACTATATGTTCAGGGATCGTCAACATAGCAAAATAGTATACGTTTTTGTTTTTATGTTTCCCTAACGGGCGAAATTAATTATATTGTGAATACAAGGTTGCATCGTACAATCAAGAGAAGTGATAAAATACGGTTTGACAACTGATTGTAAAACCCTCCGCGCTTTTGCGCATGCATTATATTATATATATATATATATGCTCATTATTAATAACCCATAATAATGAGAAAGAATAACTTTAAAAAAACATAAAAAAAAATTAATTGATAATACTTCGGTTTGGTTTCGTTATTTATATGATGAAAAGAATATGGTGGCACAATGTAAAAAATGTTCTAGAGTTATTAAAGTGAACGGAGGAAGTATAAGCGGACTCCATACACATTTAAAAACGAAACGTGATACAAATTTATTAAAGAGGAAAGAATCTAATTGCGATGAAGATACAAATTTAAGCACAGTTAATGAGCCCAAGCCATCAGGAATTTAGATTATTTTGGGAAAAAAAGATAATTTCTATGAAATTGTAAGTAAAATGACAGCATTAGATCGTTTGCCATTTCGATTGCTTTGCACTTCTACTGAATTAAGAAAATCACTATCTGCCGGAGGTTTCAAAAATCTACCAACATCGATTAACACTATAAGAACAACTGTTATAAACTATAGTAACAGTGTTCGCAATTCTTTTAAACACGAGCTAATATAGTTAAAAGTAAATGATGAAAAATTTACTCTTACATTTCATGAACGGACAAGTGTAAGAAATAAATGCTATTTAAATACAAATATTCATTCGGAAAAAAATTGGAATATAGGACTTACACATGTAAGTCCCATATTCCAATTCCGGAAAATGTGCGAAAGTGCTTAAATCTAAATTAACGAAACATAGATTATCCCTGAAAGAAGATATTGTATTCAGAACGACTGAAGGAACAACAGTAATGAAAAAAGTTGGAAGTTGATTGGTGCAAATCACCAATTGTGCTATGCTCATGAAATTCATTTAGGAGTAATAGATGTATTATAAAAAAAAAAAAACAGTAGAATCCAAATATTGTGGATATAGAAACTTTGAAGAGAGTGAGAGTGATATTGACAATGAAGATAATGACAATGAAATTGTTGAAGAAGATATTGCTAAGGAGGATGAAATATTAACCCATCAAGAATTGCTTCCAATAATTTATAAAGTTCGGAAAATTGTTAAGATATTTAAACGTTCCCCTACATAACATGTCATATTACAAAAATATATACTAACTGAAAATAAAACAGAATTGTTATGTTAATATCAGATTCTAAAACACATTGGAACAGTTTACTCTTAATGATGGAACGATTTTTAAAACTGAGAAATCCAATTCAAAAAGAAATAATCGACTTAAACCTGCAAATTAATTTTTCAGATAGTGAACCAGACTTAATATCCAGAACTGTATCAGCTCTACTTCCAATAAAACTGGCTGTTGAGGCATTATGTCGGAGATATTCTAATTTATTAATATCTAATGCAACAATAAATTTCATGTTGCAGTCACTGAAAGAATAGCACATATAGCAATCTGAAGAATTATATATTACATTGAAAAATCGCACAGAATAAAGGCATACCGAAATAGAAAATGTCTTAGGATATTTACATAATGATAATGATTTTAAAAATTAAAATGAAAAAGAAGAAAAGAGATTAATCAATTCAAATCTGATCTAGTTTATAGTAAATTTTCTTAACATTTTTTACCCACAAATCTATCCACATTCAGAAGAATTCGGTACAGTTATCGAAGATTATGATAATACTAATGTCTATAGTGAAAAGGAAAGGTCTCTTGAACAAAAATTAGAATTGTCGATGATTAAAAAAATTTCCACAAAATAAAATACAATATAGAAATCAACTATATCCAAAACCATCCGACGAAAAATCGATTTATTTGAAGATGAGGGATTTAGAGGTAAATACTTGGAAAAAATATATCGCGCATTGCTAACAGTGTCACAACTAGCGTAAATGCCGAAAGAGCGTTTTCGAAGGCTGGTAATTTTTGCAAAATTATGTTCCAGGCTTAATGACAGTACAATTGATGGATTATGTTTTTTAAGATCACATTTAAAAAATTTGTAATAGTACCTCAGACTAAATAGTGATATTTACACTTTTTTGTGATTTAAATAAATAAGATTTTCCTTTACATTTTTGTGATTCTTTATATACTGTTATAATTTATAAGTTACAAATTATTTTTTGTGATATTGACACTCTCTAATGAAACTGGCAAATAAAACAAAGAAGCACCTGAGTATTCTTTCTTTTTCTAAAATTTCTACTACCGGCATTAAAACCGGTATCAAGATCTAAAAAATAACGATTACCGGTATTGGACTTTTGGTCCGATATTGCAATACCTAATGGGGATAGAATTATCGTAATTGTAGAATGGGTTTTGTGTGTGTGTGTGTGTGTGTGTGTGTGTGTGTGTGTGTGTGTGTGTGTTTTGCATTGGAGATACCAAGTCTAAGAAAATAATTTAGGATTTTGCGAATTCTTAAATTACAGTATGATTTCGTGAATAGAAAATTCTTCATATTGATGCGTAGAATTCGGTAATGTGTTGTTGTTGTTGTTGTGGCTTATCCTCCAGCACTTGCTGATTATTGACGTCTTGGCTTGCGGCTTAGGCAGAGGACCACAAGTGTTAAGTAAATGACAGTCTCCACACTCTTCGCAATCCTTAAAACATTCTACAGTGCAACATCAATGGCTTGACTAAAAATTCGGTAATATATAATCTAAGAATGAGTATATGTAAAAAAATTATTAATATGGATATGAAATTGTTAATGGGTTTGATTTTATGGCGCAAGGATCAGATTTGATCATTCTGCTTCAACTATTTGTTAAACATGGTTTTCGTGTTGAAATTTAAGGCATTCTAAGATAAAGATACTATTAAATCTGATGTCAAATTTGAATATCTTTTAAAAAGGCAAAAACCAAATTTTGTATCAGGGTTATCACCTAAGTTGATATTTAATTTAAAAACAGTCGCGCCGAAATGAACTTGTCGCTGTGTACTAAAATCTAGGCATTCACACAGTATATGCTTAACCGTTAAAACGCAATTGAAGGGTTTGCTGTAAAAAAGAGGAAGCTCCAATTATTCAAATGTGCAGAAAGCCGTAAAAAAATGTTTGAAAATTCTATATTCCGAATTATGTGAAGATTTTCCTTTTAAACATTTTTCTTAATTTTTCCTACATATTATGACGTATTTTCACTCAAAAGATTCCAGGTGTCGTGGCGCATGTTGGAATGTTAGAGATACCTTTTTCTTGCAACCAAATAGATAGTCTGTCTACGTCTATAAAAAATATTTCACAATAAAAATGCCTTTTACTATGATATTATTTTATTTAAAGTAAACTAATAAAAGATAAATAAAATATACATACAATTTGGATTTAAAAACAAAAATTATATTTCCATTGCTCATCACACACTCCCCCTCTGCAACGTGGGGCTCATCTGCTATGTCGTCGGGTTTGTAGGCCATCGTAGAACACATATCATTTTGTGAGACGTATTTGCGAGCTGGTTCCATTACATCCTTGCATTTTGGGCTCTGAAGTGGAAGAGAGTGGGAGAAAGATGGCCGAATCTTGTTTAACATTAACGGAGTCATGTTTTGGATGTTGAATATTCTTACTGGCTTGTTACGGAGCAGTCAAAAACTCTTTCTACATAATATGCTTCCTGTATTAATTTGGCACTTTTCATTAGCAAAAACTCTATATTTCTTTATAAAATACTTTTGTTACCATTAGAAATGATGTAAGGAGTTTTCAGGATGAAAACTTATAATAGGTCAATGAAATTGAAAATCATTTCTTGGGTAACTTTAGTAACAACAAACTTTTCATTTGTCTTCTCTATGATACCAGTATATTCACAGTGTAGAAAAACTCTTTCTACTTTCTTTGTACATTTTTCAGTGTTTCCACAGACAGAATCGATGGGGGAAATGGCGCTAGCTCCAGGAGATACCTCTATATCGCAACAAACTAATGAGACAGACGGCTCCATCGCTTGAGTAACGTGAGAACTAACGATTGGAGCTACATCTTTCTGGCACCAAATGAACAAGGTTTTTTTTACTACGATAGTGCATGTAACTCCAAGTTCCCTAAGTTGGAGCTACATCCTTTTTGCAGCAAACCCTCCAATTGCATTTATTACAAAGTGGTGCGTGTTCAGGATGCAAAATATGTTGTTGGGTCAAATAGGTGGGGCCGATTCGATGTCTCGTGATAATGATATCTTGCTTTCTGGGCAGAATTTTACTTTTGAAGCCTTTGACAGATGGCTGTATTTGAAATAGTTTATTCGTAGATAGCTTTTCCCACGTAGACTGCGGAAATTTATTTTGAATTATTTTTATTGCTTGCAATGCATCGGGTAATGGAACAAAATGTTCTTTCTACATGGTTGAACTTTTTGCTGCCTTGTCAGCCTTTTCATTTCCCCAAATTCCGACATGCCCAGGAATCCAAAAGGAACTCAAAAGAATTTAATAGCGAAATTATTTTTGCGAGAATTTTATATGTGCAAACTATTTATAACTAAGGGGAGAGTTTCCGATGACCTATTCTTAAAAGTTGCAACACTACTTTTAGAATCAGTATATGTAGTAAATTTAGAGGGGAATGGCGTTGCAATTTTTAAAAGACTTTGATATATTGCATAAAGTTCGGATAGAAAGACAAAACAGAAAGGGGAGAAGTTTTTCGGATATTGTTATGTTTCGGAAAACTGCTGCTGAGCCGACATGATTAAATGAAATAAATGATGAAATTGCTAAATTGTTTCAGAAATAACGACTTTGGTGTGTTGTCCGGTTGAAAAAATAAGTTTGGATCTAGACATTACCAGGTGAGTGAAATTATCTTAATATCCTATGTCAAGTCCTTTTGTTAAACTTTCAAGTATTGCATTTTCCATGAAAATAATTACTGGATTCACCATTTAGATATTTTTTTAACTCCAATAAGTCTATGAAAAGGCCTAAGACAGACTCATTGACCTAGACTTGATTGACATATGCATATGGTTTTTTATATGTCACTCACATGACTATTTAATTGATTTTTTCAGTTCTTTTTATTTGTCAAAAAAAAGGTGGCATATAAATACAAATTTTAATTTTTTTTCAGAAAAAGAATTTAAATGTCGTTAGAAACCTTCATCTGTTTTAGCAATATAAAAATATGTTCAAAAAAGTTAAAATAGTAAAAGAGAAATTAAACTAATCAAAAAAGGAGAGGGAAAGAAGAAAATTTTACATTTTGAAAGAATCTCTTGTTAAGTTGTGTCCTTGCTAACATTTTTTATATGCCTGTCCTATTCGCGAAATTGTTCTTTTTTTTTCTGTCACAATCAAATATCATTTCTTTATATACTTCTATTAGATTTGTAATGAATTTAATTAAATGCAACTTTGTATCTCAACATTTAATAATATATATATATATATATATATATATATATATATATATATATATTAAGGTAAATATTATTAATCCGGTAACTATGAATAATTACCGGTGATTATTCATATTCACCACGCAACTTATTGTGATTAGGAATAATCACCTCTAATTTTTACATAATTAGCAGTTTTTTACGTTTACCGTAACTTACAAGAGGTGTTCAAATGGAAAGGTACTAAACATCGTAACAATGTAACCGTTAATATATGTGCCTATGCCGCTATGGGAGAACGTTGCGAGGCATCTAGGGATGCGACTGGTGTCTCCGGCTTAGATCGGAGCATGCGCCGGAGAGAGCAGATACTCTTATAAAGAGCACCGTCCAATATAAGTGACGTGTTGAATTCCTTGAGCACAAAAGAACCTTTAACTCCGAAGTGTACTATGAGATACTCCAAAGACTGCGCAGGTCCATCAAGAACAAAAGACCTGAACTATTCACATAGGGTGTGCTTCTGCTCCAAGATAACGCGAATCCACACCTCTCCAGGGTCACACACGCAGAACTGGCCAAGTTCAAATGGGAGAAGCTCGACCATCCCCCCTACAGCCCGGACATGTCACCCAGCGATTTTCATGTGTTTGGTCCCCTGAAAAAAACATCTGAAAGGGAAGCGCTTCACTTCGGGCGACGAACTCAAGGACGCTATGAAAGACTGGGTCTCATCACGGCCACAGGAATTCTGGGAACAAGGAATCCTTCGTCTCGTTAATCAATGGGATCGTTGTGCTCAGGCCTATGGTGTATACTTTGAATCAAGTCTCCATTTATACTCACAGTATCGTTTCTTACCTTTTCATTTGATCCTAACCGCCTTGTATATAATGCATTATATATTTTAGATTTTGCTAACAAGAATTTTGAAATTACAGACTATTATGTGCTATGAATCTTCCATTTAATTGTTTCAATTCTTTCTTTTGTTCGTTAACTCTAATCATATTCATAAAAATTTATCTCATCTTTTTCTAGCACGTTATCTTGTAACCAATAATAAATTTTCGAGTTGTTCTCAGTTAGATAATCTTTCCGATTTCCTGCCGTCTGTCCGACCGCGGTTAACACCTAAGTTCCATCTCGGGATGAGAGCCACTACCACCCTAAAACAAGAGAACGTCAACCTTACCAATGATCTAACTGAATTATATTTTTGCTCGAAGATCGACTTGACTTGAAGGTATATAACTTGATCGGATCATCTTGATCGGTAGTATTCGACATCCCCCCCTCCCAGAATTTCAATGTGAGATAGATCTGAAAGCACAGAAATTGGCAAAAGCTGATGCCATTTAATACAAAGGCGAATCTAAAACAAAAGGGCCGGGAACGATGTTAAAAAATCGGTTGGTGGCGAATAAATTACTTTGCTCCTGACAAGAATTTATGTTTAGTGTTTGTTTAAGATCATAGAAATTATTTATCGTATATTTATCATGTTCATTTTTTTCACAGGTCATTAGTTTGTGTTTTGAAAAATAACGAATATTTTGAGAGCGACGAGAATTCACTAGGAGACGGGCTGTGCTGATATCTGGCGATGAAGAGTAAACAAATGAAAGCTATTATCTTTGAATAAAAATCGGATCAGCTGAAAACCAGCATTGCCACTTCAATAATATTAATGACGCTAGCGAAAGAAAATGAACAAGGCATAAGCTATTTATGTTCTCACTGAAAGATTGTTTTCAAAATGGTGTCTTTTCTTTTTATCCTTTGTGAACTCTTGCTGTCTACGCCACTGCAAGAGGATAAAATTCTGAAAAATGGTTCCTGGCCTTATTTAAATATTTAAATTTGAAGAAATACTACTGCATCTCGACTAATAATAAAAGTGAATGTTTGTATGTTTTAAATTTCTTTATTATAAAAAAAAGATATGACAATACATTTGATATTCCACAAAAAAAAATACTCCACCGCAGAATGAATTTGATTTTTTACTGAATGGACATGTTTTGATTCAGTAAACATTTTATTGTGCTAGCAAAAGTTATATAATATATCATTTTAGATTAAAACTCAAATTTTAGGTAAGATGAGAAAATGCATAACCTAATGAACAGGCAAACATACAAATTGCTTGTCAATCAAAATCTGAATTTTAAAAATACTTATTTAAAAAAAACCATTAAGACTGAGCTAAACATAAAATACTTAATAAATATAAGCCTTTTTAGGACTAAACATAAACATTTTCTTCCTTAATAATAGCCTAATAATCCAAATGGTTGCCAACTGTGACTAGAAATGAAATGTTTTACAATATTATGCAGTAATCATAGTGTCCAGCAATGGTGAAAGATATCACCGAATAACTTTTTACTACCTTATCGACGCCTTATGTCACTCGATGAACACAGTAAATTATTTAATTCATATTTTTGATTTTAATTTATATTTATCAATGTAGAATATATACACAAATTAAAAATGTATCCAAATAATCGTGTAAATAAATCTAATAAAAATACATATCTAAATACTCTAATAAAAAATATATCCAAATAATCTTGTCTACAAGAAAAATGAGTCAAAATTTAAATATTTCCCAAAAAACTTTCTGATATCAACAGAAATTAGAAAATAATTTGTTAATCCTCTTAAAACTGTTTCAACTGTCAAACTGCTCACGGAAAAAAAGTTTTTAACCGAATGTTAATAATCTCCTGCAGTATTTGCTTCAAATACTTCAATATACTGCAAACAATCTTACGTGCAATCTAATAAACGACTTCTTCTAGTAAATGAACGTCCAACTTTCCGAATGGTAACTTGTTCATTAAACTTTTTTTCCCTTCTTCCTCTGCCTATTCTTCTCATGACATTCTTTTCAAATTAAAAGCTTTATCCCCCCCCCCCGTTAACCAATCGCACAATCACAGCCAATCGGAACGATTGATACTCTTTATCTATAAAGTGAGTCGGATGTTAGTGGAATTCACGGAAAAAGATTTTTAATGAGACAAGGTCAGGGAACTTTGTTTTGTATAATGGTGCCTTTCATAAACCTACTGAATTTCAGAAGATTCTTCGGCGTCTTTTTTTCCTTGCATAAACGAGCATCTAAATTTTGAAATGTTTTACAACATCCAAATCTCATCTTCAAATTTTGCCTTATTTTTCAGGCAAGAAACTGCCAATTTTTCGAAGTTAATTAAATATTCAATGAAGAAATCAGCACACATTTTGCCGGCTATATTTTTGCAGTAATTTTGGAACAAATTATCCAAAAAAAGCATATTTGTATACAGTCATAATATTTAATTTTTTATGTTTTCAATTCATTTATGTGAAAAAAATTTCTATTTTCATTCATTTTTCAAAATAATTGGATTGAAACAGATGATTTTGAAATAAGAAATTTAAAAATACAGTCGATTCGTAGTTCTAAATTTTTGATAACAATAATCGATTGATATCAATAATTGGGTAAAATCGATTGCGTTTTATTAGAAAAAAGACGCTTACCTCTGCGCTATTGACATTTTTTTCAAAAATAAAAATTAAAAATATTTTTAAATCTTCATTTGTTAGTGATTATTCTTTAATGATTCACTTACATAATATTCTGGCTTGCATTGTTATAATTGTTGAACGATGCTGCATTTGAATTTAAAATATCAAATACTTCACTCATTCAGGAGTTTCTGCGTTGGAGAATTTTCTTCGATGCTTTGTTTTCCTTCAGAATCCTCAACGCTTGTTGTTTGATCGTGCTCACAAAAAGCTCACGAATTTTCAAAATTTTATAAAGTAGAAGCTGCGAAATTTTCAGCTTGACTCATTTTTACAAAACTTTTATTCCTGTTTAGAACTTCAATTTTGTCTTTCAAATAACCTCTTCTTATTAATTGTTATCGTAATTTAGTCTCAGACAGTGGTTTATGACTGCTTTCGTGCCAGATCTAGATGGTTAGCAGACCTTTACATCGGTCTAGATAAAAGAAAATGTAAAGCCCGAAGAAGATAACTCCCAGGTGTTTCTATACAAAGACAATAAATAATTCCATGGGCATCAGTCGTTAACGCTGATTGAAAATGTAAAATCGGTTTGTTATTCATTTCAAAATAATGTAATATCATGGTAAATGAATATTTTATATGCATTTGAGTACGTCGTTTATTATATATAGCGAATGAAATATATCATTCACTGAGATCACTTTAAGCAGGGTCCAGTGCACTTCATTGCTTTGCAAGATTGAGAAGTAATAATTAATTTTATTCTATTCCTTTTTGATATTTTTGTCTAATTTTTTTAATATTTTCTGGCAACATAATTTTTTTTCTTTAAATTAAAATTTTATTAGTGAAGAGAAAGAATTTATGCGAAAAACTGTTGCCAAAGCATATTAGCAGGTTTTGGGGAAAGCGAAGTTTCAAAGCAGACAAATAATGTTTTGTGTATGGAAAAATTAAAGATTTGGTTTATTTTCGCTTTTTTATATACATAAAAATTCATTTCTCAAATAATTCATTAAAATCTTTCATGTACTTCAGTATTTATGAACATTGTATTTATATAGCTTTAGAAGAAATTTGTTATCACTGATTTTTTTTAAATCGTATGCTATAGTTGATATTCCCATTTTAATTCTTGATTTACACAGAAAAAGGATTTTGCATATTATAATTTTAGAGTAGTTTGTACATTAAAAATATTAGACATAAAAGCATTTTAATTTTGTGGAATGTCAAGTGTATCAACTTATAAAAGATAAACAACAACATCTACATTCGTCATTTCAAAATCCATTGGTACATGCACAAAATTTCAAGGATTTCCTTATCTGAAAAATGAAGGCGCATACGCAAGCAGTAGCAACTCCTGTTATTAAAGCAACCAAGTCGCTCAGAACATGACATATCTAGATTGCATATCAATGCTGCTACAGACACAATCATAAGTGCCCTTTGTTGATAAAATCCAAAGTTAGAGCTGAAATTTTTTATTCCTCTCTATGTACACAGCATTCAAATACGGAGATGAGAAGCTTCCGGAATGGTAGTTGGTTCTCGCCTCCCTGATAGGGACAGAAATGACATGAGGTCAGCAACGTCTTATAGATGACTTGGCGTGCCTGCTACAGGAAGGAGTGTTCCGTGGTCGGTGATGGCCTAGTTCCCAGCAATATTGTCGCAGAGTCCAGTTACTCAGATTTTTCTGTGAGCCTTCGGGGGGGGGAGAGTCGGAGTAACTGTTTATAGTTACGTATGCAGCATAATCAACACTCTACACTTCAACTTGATCTGAGAGTCACAAAAATAAACATGGGTGGAGGGAATACATATTTATGTTTGTACAAATATATCAAAGTGAAACCTGTTGAAGGAAAATAACTGTTGAATAGGAAAATCGAATGAATTAAATATATAATTATCGACAGAAACAATATCAAAGAATATTCAGAAAGTTGTTCTAAAACGTCTATTTCTATATTCTTCTAAAATTTTCTTTATTTTCAGAATGTTCTATTTTTAAAATTTAATTATCAAAATGTCTCTGACAACAATAAATTAATTGTGTTTGTTTTTTAATTCGAGCTAAAAGTTTATACAATAATACAATTAATACATAAAAAATGTAATAAGTAAATAAGAGGGCATTTACCTTCTAAAAGCTGCTCTCAAAAAAAATTACAAATTTTGTGATATCAAATCTGAAAAAAAAAAGAGCGAAAAGAAAACTGAAAAGGAAAGTTACGCACTTTTATCCAAAACAACGAAAGAAAAATATGTTTCAAAATACGGTTGACTGATTTTTCACTCAAATTTAACTAACTGTGATTGCTTGAATAAATATCTGATACCAATTTCAAAATAAGAAAATGCTTATAAAATGAATTGGAATAGATGATGACTTGTGTTAAACAAATTTAACGATCATTTAAATTCAACGTCGTTTAAGAGTTATTCTGATAAGTATAAAAATGATTTAATAATTTTAATTACACAATAAGTTATCAAAAATTTCGAATAAAATTTAATATTTAATAACCAAATTATTTTAGTCTTATTTTCTTAATCTTTTTCAGACATATAATGAATTCAAAATTTCATGCAAAGTCTCTTGCCACTTTCAGAATAAATATTCACTAATAAAAAGTAAAACAGTATTGTCATTGCAAGTTTTAACTTTAATCCGTGATAAGAACTATGAAGAAACTCTCTTTAATGTTTTTCAGATGAAAAAAAAATGCACTGAAGAGATATATTTTATAATATTTTATATTTGCAATACTAGCATATTTTTTACAGTAAATTATTTACTCATAATTGATTTAACAATGTAAGAATAAATAAAAGGCAAATATTTTAAGTCGAAAATTTCAATCTAATCCAACTTAGTTTCATTCTTGAGGAACCCCGTACTTGTCGCAGGAGCATTATTAACTGGGGAAAATAATAAGAATTTGTTTACAAATTATTCTTCATGGGAGGTATGAAATATGGAAAAATAGGGACATTTTTGTTCGTTTCCTCTCTCCTTTAAATAGCATCTTACAGTTATATGTTGATAGCTGAAAACATTGAAGAGGTAATAAAAAAGTAAAGCACACTATTTTAGTTTTATTTTGCATTTTATTTATTATTGTAAAAATGATGAAAAAAATTATCAACTCACTAATCCAATCTAAAGACTGAGCAATTATTTTGGGATAATTTTCTTAATTTGGTAATACAGTTCAAAAGTAAACAAATTAATGTTAAAAATGTAAATGCTTTGCTACTTCTAGAGTCATGAGTCACTTAAACATTAATGAAAATGAGTTGCTAACTCAGCTGGAAATTAGCATTCACTATGCTTTGAAATAACTTTGTTGAAAACAAGTTTCCACTTATGTTCGCTCACGTGACAAGCGTCAATTTAAATCTGGAATGCATTGCATATGCTATAAATGCAAAGAAAATAATGTAAGACAACATATAATTATAAATTATGTCAGATTCATTCATCATGTGTCTGTGACGCCAATGGGTTTGATCCCATTTTAACAGATGAGGCACGATTCCCGAGTTCAAGAATCTATTGAACAAGCAGAATGAAAGCTTCAAATTCATCATACAGAATCGATATGGGATACAAAATATTTAATATGGGATACAAAAATAAAATTTAAAGTTAATTAAACTGAAAATTAACAAATGCTTAATAAAGTTCATTTTGAATAGTAACAAGCCAATTTCTAGGAAGTATAGACTTTACAAATGTCAGTTCATTTTGAATAGTAACAAGCCAATTTCTAGGAAGTATAGACTTTACAAATGTCATTTTATAGTTCATATATTATCATTTGTAACAGTGAGTCATATACTATAGTTTGGAAGTTATTAAAATAGGTTTAATATTGTTTAAATAATTTGTAGAAATTGAATAATTTTCCAGTGGTTTCTTTACTAGAATTACATTTTTTTCCTTGCTTAAATAATACAACGTTGTTTGAAATCTCTTATTAGAAAGACATATTTCATAAGCAAACGGACATAACAGACATGTGAGACCGAAATAACAGAAATTAAATGTATGTTAACGAAAAATTTCATAACAAAAATCGTGACATCCTTGACTACTTTATTTCATCAGAAATTTCCCCATTTATTCTTTTTCCCAGATTTCCACAATTCTTAAAACATATTTGAAACATTAAAAAAACTGAAACCTTTGCAATCATATTTTTCTAAGAGAACAAAATATTCCGATTTCGTATTCGCAATAATTCCATAGTATATGTGCTTTAAAGGAGAAAAAAGAACAGATGTCCTTCCTGTGCGAGTCATCATTTTCTGCAGGCATTTAAATGAATGTAAATTGATTTTCGCATTTTGAATAACTCCGTTTTTTAAAATCCTTGTCATAAATCCACCCACGCATTGTGTTTTCTGCTGATTCGCAAGAAATGTAATGGATTTCCTTCTCTTCACTCAAAGGAAAAAGTCTAATGCCGTACACTTTCCGCATGAATGCGTCTCACTCCATTCGTGTTTCGGCAATTCAACATTTTATCCGCGTACGGGATCAAGGGGAAAAAACGAGTCCCGTTGCCATATTTTTAGATGAAAAACATCAAACTAAAGCACCCAAAAGCGAACACACAAATGTATACTTTTCTATTCGCTTGTGCTTTAGGAATTTATGTCGAGTAAAGTCCTGACGTTTATTTGAGAGAGAGAAGCGTTCTTCTAAATTGACTGTAAGGTGCATGAATTCCTAGCTACATATTTGAAGTGTAAAATTGTCCCGATCAGAATGCTGAACATAGCCACTCCTGCGTTTGTTTGTTTGCTTTTCTCTCCTCCTTGTGGAAGAAAAAAAAAGAAAAACTTTTTCGTGCACTTTATATTCTATCTGATGCTAACAAAAAAGGAGATAAAGCGATATATGATGCCATTTTTGCAAATACAACTGATCGAAAATTTTCGTATGTCTCCTGAAATTGTAGCCTTTGAATTTTATGAGATAGAGTTAAAATAGCAGTGTGAGTTTGACGGAATTTTTAATTTCGTGCATCATTTTAATATTTATGGATCCATTTTTCCAAATTCAACTAAAAATAATTGTTGATTTATTTTTGTTTTTATGACAGTGTGGATTGTTTTCCGCTTATAATCTTAACGTTTATTTTCGTAGAGACTCTTCACTTTTGCATTCTAAGAATCTGATAGCATCTTTAAAATAAGCGAGATCTATTAAATTTGAGATGTATATTTGCAATTGAGTACTTAAGGAGAAGGTGGACTCTATTAGACACTTTTGCGAATTATTCAGTCAGAGTTATGAAATTTTTTAGGCATTTGTATTAAAATATAAATAAATCAAATTTATTTTTAAAAAATTTAAAACAAAATATATTTTTTTTAAAAAATTTAAAAAAATATATAATGTTTAAAAATTTTGAAATATTCCAGGCGACCTAATTTTTAATTTTTTTCAATTATTTTTTTCTTACTACCCAATGTAAATTTGTCTGGAACAAAACTTCGAATTGAATGCTAATTTTTTAGAAATATTCTTTTGCACACTTACTGAATTTTCATAAGAATTTTAATGTGCTTCTGAACTAAAATTGACTTTTAACTATCTAAAAAAACTCGAAACAGAAAATCCATGCCCTATTTTCTTTTAATGTTTGACCAAAATCTTTATTATCAATTCTGTTTAATTTCGTCAAAAATTAAGACACTAGAAACATTTCAAATATATCTTAATCTAATTAAAATATTATTTTGAGAAAAGTCATTAAGATGTACTTTTTTTCCTTTTAACCCTTCAAATATTTATTTTATTGGACAATGCATTTTATAACACTATTTTAGTTGAAAATAAACATATATTTTGGTGATGAAACGTAAAACTAAAATTGCACGCTTTCGTCCATTTTTGCTTATTTCAAAGACCACTGTCCCATTAAAGCGATAAACGTTGCAAATGCCTAAAGCCTAAATATTCAATAAGCGTAAAAAATTTTCTATCATCCCGTAAATATTCTAGTGACAATTTTATTTGGCCACTTGAGCTAATCGGAGGAATGTCTGACACTGTTCACATTTATCATATTATAAAGCATTAAGTGACTTTGTTTGAAAAATGGTACTTCTATAGTATTTTCCCTGATTCTTTGACAATTTTTAGTGTTTGTTTTTAAATTTATATTACTTTTCGAATGTGAAGTACACGATAAAAAATATTATAATCATTGAAAAGTTTAAACACTGGAATCTTTATATCTCAGACTCACGAGTCCGAAAAACGCATTTTTGATTTTAAGATTGCATATGAAAATTCAACTCGCTTTCAGATAGCAGGAAACTTGCTATTTCTTCAAAGATTTCTATCTATATTTAAACGAAATCCATAGAAACAAAGCATATGAGCTTCTGAGTGCCAATTAACACTATAACCATAAAGAACAAAAAAAATTAGATAAGAAAATTTAATATGCAGATTTAATATCTAAAATGTAGATACTTATTACAATTAGAATCAAATTCATCAAACGGTTTATCATCTTTGGTCTATACTTTCACATGTAAACGCAATAGCTCAATAATGCGACTACTTTGGTAAATGAAATTTGAAGCGTAATATTTTTACTAAAATTTTGTCAAATTTTAGCTTCAAATGGACGAAGTGCTTTTTTTCCTGTTCTATGGAGTACAAAACTCTCCCATGCGAGAGCTTAAAATAAAAATCTGAGCACTTATGTTATTTACAATATTGACAAAGATTTTGTAAATATGAGTCCAATAACTTCATGAGAAAAGAGGAATAATCAGTGAGTGCGCGAAAAAGTTTCAAGGGGACCACATCCCTTAGTTTTAATTGAGTTTCTTTTAAACTAAAGAAGAAATTCCTCTTCCAATGATATAATTGTTTTGAGAGGAAAGCACAGTAATGAAGAAATGATTCAAATAAATAATCCGAATGCCTGTATCCGCAGTAAAACAAAGAAAATTAGCTTGGTTATAATATAAACGTTGACTGAATCTTTATTTTGACAAAAACCCAAATACGTGTTTAAGAATTTTACTCTATTCCACAAAACTTACCTTCTTTTTATTGCTAAAATGATGATTTTTCCCATTTTTAGAGATTCTAAGGGAGGGGGGTTAATATTAAAAGTCCAAAAAGGAGTTACTCACTCTAAATTCCAATGAATTCGCATTCTATGCATAAGCAAGAAAGAAGAAAAACTTACCAGGAGAAACAGATGTACAACGTAATCTCGTCTACTTTCAAACGTGTGCCTTTTCTGGTCATTCATTTCCTTAAAAGAGAAATGTTAAATTATTATAATGAGCTGAAATATTTCCTTTCCCACCAACGTCACTCACCTTGTGTCCATGAGTAGCGCCTACAACCAGTGAGAGTGGTCTCCCAAAACTTCCTCGCATACTTTAATAAATGCGTCATGCTTTTCAAGGCAGTGGCGTGCAATAGTGGCGAAATATTAACTTTTGGCTTGAATGTAGCATTTTTACTGTATCTAACATGTCATTCTTGGTGAGATTTTTTTTTCTGGTGATTCATGCATGGCATACCGTTAATACTATCCGAAAGTCGAATGTGGGCTTCAAACACACGTTTTTCTCAACCGGTTGGAACACCTATTTGACACAAAACTGCACTTTTACACACACAAATCCCGTACTCAATTCCTCCTATTCAAGTCATTGCGCTTTCAAGTGAGCACGTATACATGTTTGTAGAAGAACAAGGCGAGACACAGTCAATCCCTTATTAGATTTCCCTCGAAATACAACTGTTTTTTACACGACAACTGTTAAATCTGGTCTGTCTAGCTGTCTTCGTTTTGTAGCTATCGTGTTCATTTATACTCGAACAGACGAGCAGACGGATTTCCTCTGAAAAGACTTAACTCAAAATTTGATAGAAACTGCAAATTGGATGTAAAGACCGCGTATCGAATTTCAACCATCCAACTCAAATTGATTTTGAGATATCTTTCTCACAGAGAGGCAGACGGACATTTTCCCCAAAATGTGTTTTTCGAACTCACGGAGTTCTAAAACATGGAGATTCGTCAACAGCACGGGTTCAAATTTTTTGACGATTGCTATACTTTCTCTATACCATGTATACGAGAAAGTAAAAACACTGCAATCATTAATTATTATAATCCATAAAGAAACGTGCGGGGCGGAAGATGCACGTTCAATAATTCTTCTTATGGATGAAATTTATTTTTCACTTCTTAAGTTTTGTTAAAAGAATCCTAAAATATATGTTGACTGGAAAAAGCACTCCCCGAACACGAGCGTTGTTCGAATATTCAAATTCTAAACTTTTCAGTGCACATTAAAAAGATTTATGGGAACTCTTTTCAAAATGATTCGGATTTTTTATCCATAAAGAAACTCTTGATGCACATTCAGTAAAATGACTTATTAATGATACCTTATTTCTCAACCATAAAGCGTCACTGCAGTTTCCTAAAATAATTATATATCCAAGAAATAGGATTTATGACTGACACAAGCCAAGCTGATTGGATTATTCAAACTCATATATGTGCATCATTCACTTTTTTATTTTAAAACGATTTTCAAATTACTCTTTTCAGAACAATATTTATTTATTTCTGCTTTCAAAATTGTCAAAGATTTTTTTTTATTTTCAATTAATTAAATTTTTAATTAATTTTTTCGTATAAAATTCCAGAACTTCGTGAGTTGTTTTCGATTTTGAAGTATGAACGATTAAAGAGTTCCTCTGAAATCCATTGATAGTTAAGTTATATTAGCGTCCCGTTTTAATGCAACACTAGGGCTCATTTGGGATGACCTCGTCATTTTGAACCAAGGTCAGATGATGAGGACGACATGTGAATAGGCACCCTCTCTCCAAATTCCACCCCACATTAGCGAGGGTGTTTGGCCCCGAAGGATATAGCGTGCACCAGATCCACTTGCACGATGGTTCTTCGGTGGAATCGGATCTCAATCCAGAAACCCTCCGGTTCCGAAGCCGAGACCTTACCAGAAGGCTACCGCGACCCAAAGTCCATTGAAATTCAATACCAAGAAATTACAATTTTTATGAATCTTGAAACCGAGACGAAAAGATAGCAAACAAAATATCTTGACTTCGTTTTTTTTTTTTTTTTTCAAATTGCGAGATTTTGCTCAATTTAATGTATGTCGTGGCTGTGTTTCATCAAATACAAGTTCTCTATTTTCAAAGATATTAAATGTTTATTTTGCCACAATTTATGACAATTTTTTTTCACTTACTTGACCTTCAGTTGTGCCAAAGTTTATCCCCGTTCGTCTTAATTATGAAAGATCTTTCCATGCATTGCATACTTTGGGATGAATATTCATATTTCTCATCTTTGCCATAACAAAGAAAAAAGAATCGCGATTATTAATTATAATTTGGAGAGTTTTCTGAAGTGAATAATATAATTCATTCCGATGACTCTTGAAGGAAGCATTCTTCTCTCTTTAATACTTCATTAGAAGTTCCTGCGGTAAACAACTATTCACTCACAAACGAGGAGCATTCAAGCTGTGGTGTCCGGATGATCTCCCGCTCATCATCGAGAGATTTTCCGAGAGCTCTTTTCAAAACACTAATCCTAATTAAGAGGATCTCGGATGCTTGTAGTCTAAAAAGAATGCCAAATTGGCTGCTTTTCCTAGCAAATTAAGGCCGCTCGCATTATTATGCTAAAGCTTTTATTTGAGGCAGATTTTAAGTATCAATTTATGTTTGTAATATCTCAAACAAGAATCCATTTTAGCATGCTCTTGAATACGTGTTTTGAAGGATATTTTTCATCCATCCATACAGTAAAGATTCTTAAATTAGGGTTGTCTGATTGCGGTATTTTAGAAGACAGCAAATTATTGCTCCGTTGTGAACTCTGAATAAACATTTGAAAGCTATATGATCTGAAAGCAGTTTATGGATTTTAGTTCCCTTATTACAAACTGTAAACAGGGTAGTTAAATGCATTGAGATAATTTATTTTTATTCAAATAATTATGTATATAAGGTTATGCCAAAATTCTTAAACAAATATTAAGAAGCAAGAACATTATACAGAAGCATGTCATTTCTCAAGAAGCTGAAAATTGTTTTTAGAAAGAGGGAAAAATATTTTTTTTTCTGCTTCACATAATTTATTATAAAACTCGAGAAACAATAAACATTATTTAAAAAATTCTTCATGACTAATGCGATTAATAAACTTGTGATTGCATTTAGAAAATGTCCACATAATGTGATTCGAACACTGAGATTATTTTAGAATTTGTGGAGGCTGGGATAGAATTTCTGGGGAGGCCTTCATTTTCTCATCACTGCAATCGGACAGCAAAAGCGCAGGTAAATGACTCTCTAAGGCCTTTTGACAAAAAAAAATTAATTTAAAGAAAATTATTCATCAAGCTAAATATAAAATACAAGTTTTATAGAATACAGGGATGCAACGCCCTTAGGGTCGGAGAGCTGCGTGTTAATTCCTGATTCCGGGAAAGATCAATCTCGTAATAAGACCCTAGTGTACGTTAGATCTGAAGTCGAAGGCCGAATGTCCTTCCGTTGGGGAAGTGTGGCAGTATGAAAGAAGGATGCCATGTCATCCTTGCCATCTGACTGAGGTTCAAAATGACAGGATGTTTCCAAAAAGATGGATGGATGTTTCCAAACAGGATGTTACCATCCCCATATTTCTTCCAAATAGGTTGAAAATATAACTATACTAAAAAGGATACTTAATAGAAAGAACATTTGAAATAGCATAGTAACACAGTTACTTCAGTAACAACGTATGAAGCACAAATCTTAATATAGCTTACAAGCGTCATTCTTTCAGCAATCTTATAAATAATCCAAAGATTTCTTGGTGATGTTGCGTTTAACTTGCTGTTGTATTTACTGTGCTTCGTAAGATTTGGAATGCTGTTATTTAAACAACTGCACTTTGCTGTTATGAACTTGCGTTTCAAAAAAATACCTGTATTGAACGCTTAATCTCTTATGCCTTTTTACTTGATTCACTAGCAATCAGTATCAGCCTTTGTCCTCACGACGTCATGTTCTGCTGCAAAAACAGCTTGTTTCTGTTTCCCATACTAAATTTTAAACATCTGTAAATTATCTACTTTGGGGATATTATGCAAAAATGAAGATAATTTGCTGCGCAAAGGTTGGTAAATTCCTGTTCATTGCAATATAATTATTTATAATGCAACGCCAATATTTTAATTCATTACTTTAATGCCTTTTTCATCAGACTAACAATATTTTTTATAAGTTTCCATATAAGTAAAGCTCTTGTTGTACTATAATTTAGTGAGGCCGGTTAACAGTCCCTTTGAAGATGGCATAACATACCTTCCATACCTCCCTGTAAGGGGTCAACGCATGATGCGTTCGTAATGATATACATTTTGCGTGATTCGCAGTCGCTGCATTATCTGCTGTCGATCCTTAATTTTTACAGACCCAGTGACGGAGTGATAGTGACCTTGTCCTAGTGCTAGAATGCCGTTTTTATTATTATTATTGTTATTATTTCACTCACGCGTGGGGATACCACAAGTGCAAAAAGGGAAAATCACTAAAGAAATTAGTACAGCTTTAAAAATTTTGGGTCATTTAGTCGTAAACATTATAAGCTTTAATATCCATCCTTAAATAGCCAGGAATCCCAGGTTCTCCTGAAAGTATAAGCCTTCTTGAGATGAGTGCTAGACCTTGGCCGGTGACTTCAGGACTCCACAATCATCTCCATGCATCTCTAGCAACTACGATCATTCATTTCACCTCAGAATGCGCATGTAAGGGTGAATGGAGGTGCAACTTGTTCGTGGTTATAATTACCTTAATACTTTGCCTATCATGGCGGCTTATTATCTAAGAAAAACACAGTATAGGAAATATTTTTTCTAAAAGAATATTTTTAAAATACAAATTTTCAAAAATAGTTTTACACTTAAATACTTGAGGTGGTCAGAAATTCATAAGTGCTCTTACCAAAGCGGCCCACTGTAACCCGCAACGAAAACACACAAAGTATCCAATATTTTATAGAAATTAGATCAAGATTTATATCTTTTAAATGAATTCATTTTTTCCCTAAGAATATGTTCTGGTGAACAATCTCAATTGAGATGTCGCGAACATCATTTTTACTTCTACAACAATTGCCTACTAATAAAGCACGTCGTTGGCGATTTTGAGACAAAAGCGTCTCGACTTGCTTGGTACGTCTTTCCAGCAAAAGTGATTAAATAGGATGCCAAAATTGTAACTGTAATTATTTGAATTATAGTTCAGAAAATTACTGACATATTTTTGTATTCGTTACTTCTTATTAAATAAAATGAATGCGTATTAACAGTTAAGTTTTTGTTAAAGCAACAGGAACTAAATAATAGCGAGCTAAAAATATAAAGTTTAAACTCTAGAGGGAAAAGCCGACACTTTGGATGAAAGAAGGAAAGAAAGGAGCATTACACAATTGACTGTTGACTTACACAATTGGAGCAAAACATGGCTAAATCCAAAGTAGCAACCAAAAACGATTTTTGGTAATTTTGAATTTTAATACCTGCTATCGTCCCTTAGTGCAATTTTTCAGTCCTGTGAAGAAAATCTAAGAACCCGATGCGAAAATATCGTTTAAAACAGAGGATGCATGGCTCGAGTTTTGAACATTGTGAAGATTTTATATGAAGGAAGAAGACTTCAACCACATCCCTCACTGGAGACTTTTTCCGGCGTACCTTGAATATTGACTTTTTCCCTTTCCATCTATGATTCTGCTAATATGTTGTATAATCTTAAAGATTATCAAGTCTGTTTCCTACCAGTGAATTAGTAATAATAATTACGTAATGACTGAATTTCTGTGCTTTTTAAAATTATTCAAAGAGCAATCCGAGCTTGTGTGTCTCTTAATTATTGATTTTCTGTCTCCTTTCGTTGTTTTATTTCTTTACAATTCTCGTTGCTCATCGAAATCTGTATGGGAAAAAAATAACTAAACATGATTAACACTTCAGTGCATCGTGTAGCTATTTGACTATATTTTTTTATTTTTTATTTTATTTATAAATTTCACATGGCTGTTCCAAAGGGTAATAAGGAATATTTGAAAATGCTTATTTAAATGCTTTTTGATAAAAAAAAATTGTAGAAGAGACCAATAGATTCTAATAGCGGTACTAAAATTAGATTTAAACTGGAAACTTAAAAAAACAACTGGGCGGCTATTGTATAAATATTTTCACCATCAAAAATGCTATCAATTTCTTTTTACTTCGTAAAAAATATATTTAAAAAAGAGACTTTTACTTTTATTGTAGAATTTTTATAATGTGATTTGTATCACTTGGATATTGTTTAATTTATAATGTAACCATTTGGCACATTTTTAATTTTTAAATTCCACAAAACAAATACTTAAACATTTTTTTAAATAATTTTCTTTAACTATATGCAGCTGTTCAAAATACATACATATTTTTGTAAAAAAAAAAAGCAGGCATTGTAGGGTTAAAATGAAAAACGGGCAATTTCAGACATATTGTGCCTTGCCAAACTTAGTACAGAATCTTTTCCCTTTCTAATTTTATAATGTGAATTGGCTATTTTTGGAGATTAGATGGAATTTAATATTTCCTCCATCTTGGTGCAATTAATCTGCCATTAACTTGCGCATCTAACTGCGAACCATCTTCTCTTATTTATTTCTTAATTTCTGTTAAGTTCTCTCATTTTAAAGTTTCCTAAAATATGAGTTCTTTCAAAATAACAAATATGTTCCCAAAGAAACCATAAAAAACTTTAATATAAAGGGAAAATCAAACTCCGTTACATTTTGCCAATAATATAAATTTACTTAATATTTCTTTATAAGAACACTAAAAAAAATTCTGTTTCAAAATTATAGTGTTCACTTACGATAAATCTCGTCGTGCGGAATGCGATGGGCCAAAAAATCATTCAGAAAGATTAACAGAACTTTCCCAGGACTTAATTGATAGTTACTTTTTAAATTGTGGTGTTACGCTATGAAATTTTATTTCCAAATTTTATTTTATTTCTGTTTTATTCCAAATTTACCAAAATATTTTCTTCGATAGCTTTGAACATAATAATCGCTTAAGAATAATATTTACTCCACTTTCAGATTCAAAACATTACCTTTTCATTAATATTCATTTTATTTCCCTAAAATGTTTTCGTTCATTTAAAAAATTTTCAATGCTTTTCATGATTTCAATTACTGTTTTTAAATACGCCTTGATTGCGGTGTTATTAAATAAACTTTTTTAATTTAGTGTCAATCTGTCCTTTTTATTTTTCCAACGTCCCGTTTGGAGGCAACATGAAAGCAATTTCAGGACAGAGCCCGTCACTTTGAACTCTAGTTCAAGAACGATCATTTGTTGTATGTTCTTTATCTATATTATAGTCAAGAGCAAATTATTAAAAATTTATATAAAGCAGATGAATAAAATATAAACCATATTAAACTAGAGATTCGAATTTCAATTCAGGATCAGTATTGTATAAACTTTTTTTTATTTTGGAGTTGTTAAATTTATTATGGTTGTTTTTCACTATTTTGTTTATTAATAAAATTATATAATAAAATAATAGTACTTAACAATGTTTATAAACTATTTAATTTTTTTTATTCCCTGCTAGTTTCCTGAATTATGAGAAGTGCCAATTATTACTCTGCGTCAACGACACAGCGTGAATGACATGCAAGCATGAGGTAATTAAAGATCATTATTTCTACTCCCCATTTCTGTCTGTCTTTCCTTACCTTTAAATTATCTCATTTCGCGCTTCTAATAATAAAAAGACTAATAAACAATATGAATTAACTTGTTAATTGCTCTTGCTTTATGTTCGAAAGAGAGTGATATATGATTTCGCACGTGTATTCAGAAATTAAGATTTTACTATTGGTGGACACGCATCTGTCGAGCTCAAACAAAATTTTACACGAATAAAATTTGATTTTGCAATAAAAATGGTATTGGCTGAAAAGCAAATAGAATTGGCTTTTATAAAAATAGTATTTTGTATTAAAAAGAAGTAAATTTATTTATAGCCGGCGTCCTGGCATAGGGGTAGCGCGTCTACCCCTTGACCTGGGCGTCCTGGGTTTGAGTCCCGGTTCGGGATGGTTGTTCTTCCTGTTCTATCTGTGAGAGGTGTGAATGTGCCCCCTATAGAAAGGGGTTGTGCAAGCGAATGTAATGCGTGACTAGCTAAGACGTAGTCTTGGCCCAAGTTGGCGCTACTAAAACAAGAGACGCTCCCTTGGCTTAAAATCACTGACTTAGTCAGCGAGCTTATCCATGGCAAGTGCCATTATAATATAAAAAACAAAAACAAATTTATTTATATTTTATTTTAATGGAATCGATTCATATATGATAAGAATATATGAGAATATCTCTTCAGTTTAATTTTGAAATTTTCTTCAACTTCTCTGAGTGTTAATTCACGGCATAGGACATAGATATTAAATGTTTTGTGCCATTATATAACTATGATGTTGCTTTTCAATTTAAATCTGTTACAAAAATCAAAAGGTTGTTTTTAAATAACTTTAACAATGTCCCTGATTGAATTTTATGCATTCATATCTACCAACAGAAATTTTCAAAAAGTAATGGAAAGTCCACATTCCTGTATACTTAACATATTATGAAACTTTTTGTGTTGAGCTTCGCAATATTTGAAGAGAAATCAATATGCATTTGGGAAAAGCATCTTGTTGACGGATTAGATAATTAAAAAAAATCTGTGACAGATATGCAGCTTTGGATTCAATACAACATTAAAAATGCCATTCGTGTTTACATAGCAAGCGTAGTAGTAGCAAACGTACAAGATCCCCAAACATTCTTTTAATTCAAAATTAGACCATTCATTTACAATTTAATGCTGACAAATACTAAAATTCGTCCATCCCAAAACGAGTGCAGGCTTATCGTTTTAATAATAAAATCGCATAATAAATTCATTTCATCATTGCGCTATAGCATTTACACACAGAGATGAATTTCTGTAAAAAGATTTTATTCGAAATTTGACACAAAATCGGCACTTTTGGTATGATGGTTTTCTTTTAACTAAGGACGCAATATTTATTAAAATCATGAGATCGACCTCTTTGACATTTATAATACTTTCTACAGATTACATGCGAGGAAATAATAAGGAATCGTTACTGACGAGCTTTAATAATAGAGAAATAATTATATCGAAGATATTCGATTCTTTAATAATGAGATATCGATTTCTTCTTAATTTCCGAACGGAATATTATCGCAGAGTCCCCTATCGAAGAGCATTGCCGAGATTAATTCTTCGCATTAATCTCATACTATCGAAATCACAGCTCCATTAGCTGATACAAGCTTCGAAGTTCCCAAAAGTCCACAGTTTTGCAGGAAACAAAAAGAAAGGGGAATCTGCCAACACTTTCAATCAGAAAGGAAGAGAACGAAGAATCTCATTTGCTGGTCCTCTTAATCTCGAACCTCTTTTAAATCACGCCCGGAACGAGGCTACCACACGGCATTAGAAGGCCTCGCAAATGAACAAAACAAGAAAACCATAAAAAGAAGAATCCCACAGCCGAAAGAAATGAAGCGAAGTGAATAAACAAAGAGTGCGAAAATCGCCACCTGGTGCTGCGCATGCTGAGTTAGCTTTTCTTCTCTCTTTTAACCATTGATAAAGAAAATACTCGCAATACGACCTTTATTAAAGTCTGTCTTTGGCAGCAATGGCGAAACGAGGGCCATTTTCATTGGAAGAGATATATCAATGATATTTTCTTTTTTGTAGCTTCATCGTTTGCACTGTTGAAATGCAACTAGTTTAGCAAAGAATTCTTTTCCATTAAGAATAAACTTTTACCAAGATAAAGAATACTTTGGAGGAACAAAAGAAAGAACAATTTTGGATTAAATCGCTTTGCTTTCAGAGTGAGTTACAGGAGAGGAACTCGGAATATGTTGTCTTTTGTTCGGCTTAAATATCCAATTACGTTAAGTACGGAAATAAGTAAATGGTTGAAAATTTAAATTAAAATGGTGTTTCTGATTTGATAATCTATTTTCGTGTTTGCTTTAGGGCAACGGCAACGACGTCTGCGAGTTTTATTAAATGGGATTACGATTGTGCGTAGGCAGGTTTGCCATTATTTGTTTCATGTTCTTTTAGGATAACACAGCATTGCCTCAATGATATGGCAACAGCTCTGATATCCGCTTCTGTTGCCATCGGCTCTTTACAAATATGTTTATCGGATACCTCAAATTTATGTGATTCATTTTCCTTTGAAATGTCTGAAATAGCCTTAAATTTAATAAATACTTTCTTTGTCTTTAAATTGAAACGGAATAATGATGTTGAATGGAATTAATTTATTTTGTATTGCTATCTCGCTGGCTTTTGTTCTTTTAATATTGAGATGAAACATTTCGCACATGTTTAATCCTCCCACTTTCTAAATCTTTTTGAAATTTAAATTGACTAATAACAAACTTCCATCTGTGTTTAATGTAATATGTCTTAAATGATGGAATGCAAAATATCTGTTATTTGAATAATTAACAGAAAAAGACTCTTCATATTCATATACCGATTTTAATCTTATTTGAATCGCTAAATGCAGGAAAGGGACAAGTTTACAGCAGATACAAGAAATTATTTACTATCATTGTTAATAAAGAAGATTTTAATTTAAAATTTTCTAATAATTCGAGTTTGTTTCTTAAAAAATGTACACTTTTGATTAGTAAAATATAACCATTCTCCTTTTTAAAAAATTTTATATTTTGTTCATATTCTATTTTTGCTATAAACACAAGATTTTATTAAAATTTTTAAAAACATCAACAAAATTTTATTTACAAATGAAAATGATATTTTGAATTTAAAGGACTTTAAATATACCAACGGTGGTGGCCTACCCAAAACTTTCTCGCATGCTCTCTAATAAAAGTGTTATCCAGAATATGCCTTGCATAGAATTGACGTGAAATAGTTACGAAATATTAGCCTTTGGCGTGAATTCGAACTTTTTACTGAATCGATAGTGTCATTTTAAGCGAGTTATTTGGCGATTAATCCCTGGAATATGATTAATAATATCCAAAAATCGAATTTGTGTTTTAGACACATTTTTACCACTCGATTGAAACAAAATTTGTCACAAAACTACACTTGTCGACACAAAATCACATAACAAATTTGATATGTTTAAGTCATTGGGTCTTTGAATTATCACTTTCACTTGTTCACTAAAATTCAGACCGACAGACGCTTAATCCCGTGCTGAATTTAGCTCAAAATTTGATAGGTGCCTAGACTAGAGATATTAACTCTCTGTATCGATTTTTTTTATCTAATTAGCTTTCTTCGTTTGTAGTTAGCATGTTAAATTATATTCTGATAGCCGGACAGAGATTCTTCTGAGTGGAATTTGCTGAAAATTTAACAGAACTCTATAAATTTTGAATAAAGGCCGCATACCAAATTTCATTCGTTTAGATCAAAGCATTTTTGAGTTATTTATATTTGTCATAGCCAGAAAGACGGACGGACATTTCCCAAAAATGTGTTTTTTGGACTCAGTGATGTCTAAAACGTGGAGATTCGTCAAAATCTCGAGTTGGAAATTTTTGACGATTACTATACTTTCTGTATATTACGTTTACAAGAAGGCAATAACCAGGAGCTCCTGAAAAATGAAATATAAATCTGTTCAATATTCACTGAAGACATCAAAGACCAATAAATGGCGTTTACCCTACATTTTTTTACGTCATATAGGATATTGACTTTCTTAAGCTTATTCGTCTTCAACGACTTGGTGGAAATTTCAACTGATATTCCTTGATTGGGGGAGGATTTGGTACTTTTAGAGGAAGGGCGGTATTCATGATCTGATGCAATAAACCTGAATAATAATTTAATAATTCTGACGAAATGCGGGTAATAACCATCTTATTTCATAGTGGTCCTTTACCGTGGAATTTAAGCCATGATACTTAGGGATGCAAAGTTCTTCTCCTGGTTTCTAAGTACACTTTCTCACTGGAAGCATTACTTATTTATTCTATTGTTGTTGTTGTTTTTCCAATATTTATACTTAGTCCAATTAGAACAGAAAAGGCCTAAATTGAACTCTGAACATTGTGGAATGTTGGATGAAAGCATTTGGCGCATATTGGTAGATAAAATGTGTTAATGGTTGGACTGCTTCCGATAACCTTGTAAATAAAAGTCACTCCCCTCTCTGTCGTTACATCTACTTTCATTACATTTTATGTCTACGTTGGATATTGTGACCGTAAATTACATCTGATTTTTATTTTTACTTTTATTTGCAATTTTTTTATGATATCAGCATATTCGGTAACAGCAGTGTACCATTTTGCATAGGCAATTGTTAAACAGTGCCAGTGCTTTCGGCTTTTAATTTCCAGAAATATAAAGAACGCCGAGAATTTAAAATTATCATTAAAAAATCTCTTTTTAAGCTAATTACCGAAAAATTTTACTTTGTCTTTATTTATATAGGAATTTTGAATGAGAAAACAACTTCACTAACAATATAGAATCTTTCAGGTTAACTTCACTAACAATATAGAATCTTTCAGGTTTTCGGAGAGATTTTTTTTCTCATAATTCCAAAATCCTTGTTGTTGAGATAAAGATATGATACTTGACTGGAAATATTAGCTGAATTTCCTTTTCAACTAGTGCTATAATGTACCGAACTAAAGGATTGTTTTTTATTTCAGAAATGTGTAGCTCCGAGCATAATTTGATTATCTTCTCCCTCATCCATTTCATTTTTAATGTACCACTGAATTATTAAACCTCATTTAACACATTTTCATCTTTACCTTCACGATGTACAATAATCATCATTTTACCACGTTAACAAAATTATAAGTATTAACTGTCCAAAATAATCAATTCCTTTCAAGTATTTCAAGAAAAAGAAGCATTGTCCGTAAAATCAATACTAATAAGAAAGCGATTTCTTTTACTTCGTCATACAGAGTTTCTCCTTGTAAAGCTACGTCCAACATTTTAGTTCTTTGTTCGTATGCATTATGTTTAAGTTGCAACGTGCTAAAAAGTCTCGTTTCCGTTGCAAATCTTATGTTTTTATTTTGTCACAGATTTCTCGAAAGTATCTTAATAGGTTACTAACCTTAAGTCAATAATTTTCCTTAATGTATTGATTAAAACAAATACATAGCATCCTTTTTTTCGCTTTTGACAAAAGAAATTGCATTCATTTTTCATAAACAAATCAGGAGTATTCATAACATTTAAATGGGAAAAGGAATATTATTTGTTTCTGGTAGAATATTCAGTATTTGTAAAAAAGGTTTCAGCACATGACTTATTTTTTCTATAACTATGTCAAGAATTCCATTTCTTTATTATTTCTTCCTTTTAATATCTGGTGTGCTATTCTCTTATAACAGAAACACCGTTTTGATGTATGTCCAAATACCTGAATAAATATTTTTTGCACACCTTTGAGAGCCTTCTTTTATACAAAATGTGATGCCATGACACAGAATCGTTTGCTGTTGAAATTCTTGGTAGTCATCAAGACGAATTTTTTTTTCTATAACAATTTTTTTCTTATCTTCTTCTTTATCTGATCTTTATCTTTTTTTTTCCTTTTATTCTTACCTTACTTAACAATTATTTGCTTTCTTTTATGAATCTGAGTCTCCATCCTCTGTACTATTTGTTTTATCAAATTGTCTAAAGTAATAAATAATGCATACTCGGAAGCTATGATTTCAATAACCTGAATGAGCAATACTATGGAGAAATTTAAGTTCCCTTGTTGTTAGCAATAATCTTCAGTGAGCATGTTACCCGTCTTGAACTTAAATACGCGGAATCAGAGCTATGTTCGAAATAGTTATGATATTTTCTGCAAACAGGAACAAGAAATGGTTACCACTCCGTAGAAAATAAGAATGGCAGCTTCTTGCCAAAGCGAAACAGTTCGTCTTCTTTTCTTTTTTCTTTTTTTTCTGCTATAAACGATGAGTCTACCACATTAAAAAGGATTTCCGGAAATATGGACTTTTCTTGCCATCAGCTGTTTATTTGGTGTTTGTGCTAAAAACAATTAAAAACAAAATTCTGAAACATCGAAGCAAAATTCATGTGTTATTTATTTGACAAAATGGGTCATTTTTTTTTTTCATACAGATAAATCTTTGTCTTATCTACTCAGCATTTTTGATATCCCTATCAAGAAACTCTGAATAGATATTTCTTGTATGCTATTTTTTAACCTCATCAGGCACAAAATTGGATAATTGATTCCACTCGGTGTAACTTTGTTTCTATTCAAGCCCGTATGCCAATAACTTATAAAAAAGGGAAAACGTGACAGCTTCGCTTGATCAAAGTGGACTTACAGCACCTGGGTCCATAAATGCGATGCGCAGTTGATTTTTACGCACATGACGTCATCGTGAGATTTATTTCGTACCTCATCATGGTTTCACGAGTCTTAAAATAGAAGAAGTAAAGCTATTCTGTCTGTAAGAATGGGTAAAAATACCCAATTAAAAACTGGTTGTTACATCCACACTATCTTAAATCACATTATAACTTTCTATTACTTATAATTTCTGTGTTAAATGCTTCATTTTTTAACAAAATTATCTTTGGTAGTTTCCATTAATTTTCAAATACAAGTATCTTCAGAATCATTCCGAGTAATAGGGGTTTTCAATAAATAAAAATAAAATACATAGTCTTTTGAGATTATTTACATCTAACTAGTGCTATTTATTTTTCTCACTTCAAAAAGATAGCAAATTTAGTTTCATTACAAATACTTTTTCATACATTGTAACTTTCACTTCTGATTTGCAAGAACTATAAATTTTCGCACAAAACCAAAAGGATGTGTCGGCAAATTCCTTTCAAAACTATTTATGTTCAAAATGCTTTCCTACAATATCTCTTCTTGTTCTTTTTTATGCCATATTAAATTTCTGAGAAATATTTGATTAACTTATATGAAGTTAAGGGAAGCGAATTTATATTTTATAATCCCAAATATAATTATTCTATGCAGCTATATAATTTCTTAAAGGGTGTTCATATTAAAGATTTTAAATATAATTATCCCCTTATTTCTTGCACAGATATCATATTGGAAAAAAGATGCTTTTTTTATTATTTTTCATTAAATTCTCCATATTTCGATTTGTTTTTATCGTTTCTTTCTTTGAATTAACTAACAAAAATTCTTGTTTAGAAAATAATTTCTTTTGTTTCATTATTGCTTCAAATCTAGTACTGTCCCCACAGTGACGTCATCAACAAATTCGTTTCTTTATAGGCTTGACCTTTCGACTTTGAAGCAATCTTGAGGTAAAAATGAGCAGCCCCGGAGGTAAAAATATCTTTCTTAGCTCCGATATAAGAATAAAGTGCCTTAAGGGAAAGTCTTTCAGAGGAAACTGGACTGCATTTATGTTTCGTTGGGAGAAAAACCCATTGTAACCTGATAAGCAACCAAGGAATCCATACCAGATAAGTCCACTAGTCTTTGAATAAGACATTCATGGTGAAACTCAAGATCTTCTTCCTCTTATTCTAATTCCTCAGCGAGCATTCTCTAAAATCGCAAAGTCGCTGTTGTATCTTGCAGTGATGAAATACAGTACCATTCCAGTCTGAATGATTGGTTTGTTTTCATTTTGTTATTCCAGTTTGAACCTTAGAAACGGAGCATTTTGAAAATGTATTTGAAAAATTTAATTACATTTTTACAGTTTGACTCACGTACATTTTTTAAATGTCGCTACTTTTCCATTAACGGAATGAGAATCATCGTTGTAATCCCATTTTGGCGCCAAAATTCATCATCATCAGACAAAAATCACCGCTAAAGTTTTATGGGTTTAGTCTCATTGTTCGATTTATAGAAAAACACTATAATTCCTCACTTTTTTTTGAAGACTTCGATATTTTTAAAATGTCCTTTAATGTTATTAATATAAACTTTTTGACTTTCAACTAATGTGGCTAATAATGTTTAGATTCTGTGCTGCTCTTTTGGCATAATTAAACACTGTAATTAGAATTTCAGAGCATGTATTCACTTTAAATATACATATATTTGAAATAAAAATTAAATAAAAAGAATAATATGAATTATTACTAGTTTATTGCCCAGATCAATATGAAAAATGAACTGCCAAATAAAAAAAAATCACTTTTCTTTTATTTAAGGTAAAAATAAACCCACTTCAAAGGACATAATTCGTTTATCTTTCGATAAAAATAATCGATATGAACGAATCAAAGGGAAAAAAAATCAAAGGCTGCGAAAACTACTCACAAGAGAATTTGTATAAAATCGAAGGATAATAGCTCTTATTTCAAACAATTTGCATTTCGATTCAATTAAAGATAACAATTTAAACATTTTATCTAATTTCTGTATAGTTCTTATTTCAGAATTTGAATTAAATTATCAGTTTTCTTGAAAGGGAATTTTGAAAAGATCTTTTCGAAAAAATGTGTGTAAAATCATATTAAATCTTTAAAAAAAATCGCTTTTTTTAATTAGAAGCATCTTATGAAAGAAAAAAGAATTGATACTAACCTTCATAGGTAGAGGGAAATAAATATCCTATTTTTATATGCTATTTCGTCTGAAAATAACAAAATACTTTCTCATGGAAGAAAATTTCCCTTCAATATTAAAATGCTACTAATTTATTCAATAGAGAGTTCAATAGGGCTGCTCCGAATTTCAATTTATCGAAAAAAATCGATTTTTTTTTTATGTCAGTTTTCAAAAAATATTGATCTATCGAAATCATGATCACGAATAGAAACTCACGATAAATCGCGATACAATAAATCGATATTCACAATTAATTTACGTTTTCGATTTCTTTTTAATTTATTTTTGTTGCTCTTCATTCTTATTGTCCTTCACAAAAAATTTTTGTCAATATTTCTATAAATACTGTCATATTTTAATATATAAAAGTACTTGTCTTTAGCATGCCATGCCATTTTGGAATAACTATTCCCTAACTAAATGATAAAGGAAAATAATTGCGGTTGTCAGAAGGTAGTAGACTGTCCTTTGTTTAATTTCTAAATATTCATCTTCAGAAATAAAAGTAAAAAGAATAAATTCAGATTAAGTTCACAATTTTATTCGCAGCTCGCATTTTCACACTTAAGCGTACTCGCATAAAGAAAAAGAGAAAGAAAATCCGTTATATTCCCGCTTTCGCCCAGCGGCTCACGATAAATCGTGATACAATAAATCAATATTTACAATTAATTTACGTTTCCGATTTCGTTTTGGTTACCGGTTTAGTGTTTATTTTTATTGCTCTTCATTCCTTTTCATCTTCATGTGGAATATTTATTAACATTTCTATAAATATTGTCATATCCTAATATATAAAACATTTATTTTAAAGGCAATATTATAAATAGTAACATGCAGATTTTGTTTTGATATTGACACACTTTATTAAAGCGGTTTTAACAAATTTATTTTTTAATTGTTTTCATTCAAAAGAAAACGAATATTTTTATTATATAAATTGAAACTTCCTTTTATATGGAGTCGTTCTGATCAGTCAATATGTTAAGAGATGATATTTATAACTTATAATAGCTATAAACAAATAGTGATATCACGATATATCGAAAATTACCTATATGCGTTGAACTATATATATCGCAATGATGAAGTTCCGTCATCGCCCAGCGCTAGAATCCGCAGAAGCTTTTTGAATAAGAATTTGTCTAAAATATGAATTTAAAGCTTTGCTGAAAAATATGCGTCTTCACTCGTGTTAAATATTCAATAGGCCATGAGATAAGCATTTGAACATGCAAAGCATAGTTTAAGGCCAATTTTTTTTAACCTGCTTATAAATTAACGTATTTTTAACAAGAAAAATTAATTTTCAATTTTGAAAAAAAAAAATCTTTTTTCTCCTAATATATTCTGACTAAAATCCTCTCCCCCTTTTGTTCAGGATTTATATTCTTCTAAGAAAGGCGATCGATTATGATATGATACATCAATCCATCAATGACACCTTGCACCGAAAGGGTACTTAATCGTAATCGATTGCTTGATTGATTTCGCATAAATCTCTTTTAACAGAAATGTCTAAGTTGACACAATTGAAATAGGTATAAATACTTGAGGTTCTTACTGAAAGGATTATCGAATACTGAGATTTTTTTTCTCCTCTTATTTTTATGTATTACTGCTTGATGCCCAGTCATTTATAGAACTGTTTCTTGATTTGGCAATTTTGATGTATCGTTTCGCGGTCAATAAAAGACGAACATCCATCAACCTTTCGCAATAATGTATCGAAAATTCCTTTAATGAAAATCCATTCACTAGATTAGAAAATAGTTATTAAACAAAAAAAAAACAGCTCTTTCGGTAAAACGCTTTTGATAAATTTTTTAATTGTTTATTCTTTTTTTAAACCACAGTAAATATTAGTAAATGTCGCAGATTGTCGATCATATTTTTTACAAGAAAAAGAACTGTTAATATGAAGGGGAATAATGCTACATGATCTGAATTATTTTTACTTTTCAAATCGAATATTCTAAAATATCATCAAGAGACAATCGTGATTAAGAGAAGTATTAAGTACATAATTAACTGAAAGTAATATTTCATTCATTGTAAAGGGATTTGTCCACTGCAATTGTGGAATAATAGGCCATTTCTAAACCGGTAGAGATAGGTACATACTTAAAATGGGAAAAATGCTCCAACAGAAGTAAAAAAGATGTTTGATTCAAAGTACAACCTGCTGAAAAGCAACAAAACCTTATTTCGCATTGTTCCCTGGTCTTGTTATTCCATATTCAGTAAAACCACGCTAACATTTAAAATTAAAAGAATTCCGTGGTTTTGCGACAAAAACTGGACCGAGTTATGTAACTTTCAAATGCTCTGTTTTGGATTATTTTAGATCAATTTAATGATTAAGGTGTGGAAAATGCGCCATCGATGCACAATCATTTTTAAGGCGGAGGTGATCATTTAGTATAAACTAATGAAATCTAGAGCTTCATAACTCGGATTCCTTTGATCGCAGAAGAATGAAATTTTCTTTATTGTTTAAGGTGTAAACGTGACTAAACAGTTTGCTGGAGTACGGTTAATAGGACCGGGAGCTATGTAAAAGCTGAAATATCTTCATTTCCCTATCATGATATTTATTCATTCAAATAACATAATTCATTACACCATTTAGTATTTTGCAGTTGGAAATGTGTACCTATCTCTCACTGCTTAGAAATTAGCTGTTGAACTATTATTAGAATAAAACTTCTGTAAATGCAGTTAATTGAATTATTTTCTATAAGATCCCTTAAAATAACTTATAAAATGGTAGGAGTCATCTATGACCATTTTAGAAATGAAGATTCTTCTAACATTCTAAATAAATGCAAAGACTCTATTCTAATTGCATATATAAATTTGGAAAACTGCAGATTTATATAAAAGAATATACCAATAAAAATGCATATGTATATGAATTTTTATCTACATATTCGTTCACTTAAATCTGCAGTTTTTGTTTGATCTTGATGAGATTTGACACACTTGAGCTTTAAGGCAAAATGAAGGTCACTGACAACTTCTCAAAATCTAAAGTTACTTAAAATATATTAATTAAAAAGGTAGCAAAGTTTTGGTGCTTTTTAGCTATGTCCTCCGATATGAGTCTCACAAAAATGATTTTTCCTTAATTTAAAATTTATAAAACAATATCTTTTTAATGATATTAATATTCTTTCTATTTTTTCTCTAATTTTAAATTTTAAAAAATTGTTACGTTATTATTTTGACAAAATTATTATTATTATTACTATTAAATTCAAAATAATTTCATTTCTTCAATATTCCTTTATTTACTCTATTATTTATTTCAATTATTCATTTCATTATTCATTTTCAATATTCATTTATTCATTTTATTATTCATTTCGATATTCATTTTCAATATTCATTTATTCATTTTGTTATTTATTTCAATTATTCATTTCATTATTCATTTTTAATATTCATTTATTCTTTTTATTATTAATTTCATTATTCATTTTCATTGTTCATTTATTCATTTTATTATTTATTTCCATTATTCATTTCATTATTCATTTTCAATATTTATTTTATTATTTATTTCAATTATTCATTTTCAATATTCATTTATTCAATTTATAATTCATTTCATTATTCATCTTCAATATTCATTTATTCATTTTAGTATTTATTTCCATTACTATTTTTTAGTTATTATTTATTAGTATTTATTTCCATTATTATTTAGTATTTATTCCATTATTCTATCATCAATTATTCATTTTCGATATTCATTTTATTAAAATAATTTCATCAAACCGTTCAGAATGTTCTGGATTGAACGTTCATATTCCTTATCCAATGTAAAAACTAAGACTTTAGGAAAGTTGCTTTTTCAGACATTAATATTGAAATTTTATTTTCACGTTTGCTTTTATTTCGTAGTATACATTTTTTAATCCGCAATCGCAGCAATTGGAAGTATACAAATTTCATAATATTATCAGGTTCATTAAATAACAAAACGAAATTTTAAATAAATAGATTCCATACTAATAGTTGGACAGCCGGGAAACTAACATTTCTAGTTAATAAGCTGATCGCCAAAGTAGCCATTTTTGTATAATTTTCAGATATCGAATAGAATGGATTTTTCTATGAATTTATTTGGGGTTTTTTTTTTCAACTATTTTTCTGAAATTTCCATTTTGATGATGTCTAATTTCCATCTACCAGTTGTCGTGAGACATATTCAGGTGAATGATTAACGAGAAAATAATACTTGGTCTTTCTTTTCAGCCTTTTAAGTGCCCAAAAATGGTTTTCATTTTAACAGTGACTCGAGAAGTAATTTATGAATATTATTTAAATTCCTTTTAAATTTTCAAAGCTATTATTTTAAAACTCGTTTAATCATTTGAATCTATTTTTTAATTCACTTTGTCAGGAAGAAAAAAAGAAGAACCAGCGTGGTCAGTAATTTGAGCTATCGTTCCATGCATAGATAGCATGAATCCCACAATTAGCTTCGGTACTTGCCATCTCTCCTGATTTAACATGAGTTACGCACAATTAAAATATAATGAGCGAAGACACTTTTTGATATTTAAAAAAATCTATAACATTTATTTTAGCATTTTTGATTTTACTTAAATAAATACAATTTTTTTTATATTCTTATTAAGCTCTTTTTTCTCTTGACATTTGATGAAAACTGTCATTCTAAACTTTTTCGTCTGGTTTACCACAACTGTATTGTAACGCCATCTGTTGACATAAATAGAAAGTTTTTTAACAAAAAATATCACTCCATATAAACAAAACATGCAGTTTGTTTGCACTTGCCATGGACATTCAGAATTATTTCAATAGAAATGATTAGTTATCTCAAGATTTATTCGCACGGTACTGCCAAAATTAAATTTTTAAAATATAAAGAAATTTTATCACACCAACATAACATTATTCATATTCTTTCGTATTCATTACATAAGTTAATATAAATAAATGCAAAAAATCCAAAAATAATTCCGGAAATGTGTTCTTAACTTTAATTTTTAATAAAGTTAATTAATAGAAGAATTTATAATTATTTAAATAAAATTCTTTAATTGAAAATTGCTCTTTCAACTCAGAAAAGTATCTTAAGTAAATAAAATCTTATCTTAAGTAAATAAATGGATAATTTATGAATTGTGAGCTCCATTCGGATAGTTTTTGAAAGCCTAAAATAATAATGATGCAAATATGCATAACGTAGGGATTGAGCCGAACTTATTGGGGGCAGTGATCCCTTCAACGTTAAATTTTGGAAACATTCAGTGTCATCCCTAAAAGACGAATTCATTGCAAACACTGAGAGTCTTTCAGCAAATGCAATTTGCGTTGAATAATTGTTAGAAGTGCTAAGCAATGCTGCACAATTTCGATTAAAAGATACTCTGATGATACACTTGCAACAGTTTGGCACTTAACTTAATGTAATATCAGATTGAAAAGAATACAGCATACAAAATTCTGTATTGTAAAAAGTAATTAAATTCATATAATTTTTATTTTGCTTATGAATTGATTGCTTCATTTAGAAGAGAAATTTAAAGAACTTTCTTTCCTAGCCAAAAAATATGCTCCATTATATAATAACTATTGACTCAGGATGATTTGATTTGCCCCATGTCCCGCGGGGAGGGGAGGGGGAACCTCGCAATTGAAGCATCCGGCATGGTGGTTGGCTCTCTCCACTCCTGTGGATACACAAAAAGATAAGGGTCTGGTTCCTCTCATCGATGACGGGACGTACATCCCAAGGGAAGGGTTGTAACGAACCGGTGATGGCCCTTAAGACGCAACCCAGTTCCCACCAATGTTGCAGTTTTGTGGTCCAGTCGTACAGATTGTGCCTTCCGGTGGGTCGGAGTAGCCAGTTTGTGGTTGATTGGCGCCATTCTGTGGAAGCAGATCTTTGCTAAAGAATTACGAAGTTTCTTATCTTGATGAAAGAATCTGAACACCTTTGTTTTAACACACATCTTCTAGAAGAAGGAAAAAATGTATCTCAAAAACAAGTGTACAGAATAACTCTATCTCACCATCCACGTCGGGAAAGAAGCACCATCATATTTTTATTTTATAAATGGGAAAACCAAATAATGTATTTGGTCACCATCAAATGAAAAAAAAAAGTAAAATAATATAAATTCTGAAATATAACTTTTTATTTATGTTGGGTCATACTGGTGTTATTAAACATCATGGTTTGAACATATTATCTCTATTTTCCAGCAAATGGCAGTGTCTGTTTGAGGACAAAAGAAAGAAATGAATTTCGTACAACGAATCAACACTGGCGGAATCTTTTATATCATCAGAAAGGAACCGCTTTTCAGTGGATCGCCGCCTCATTCGAATGTTACGAGATCACAATAGCATTTCAATTTATCGAAGAAAAAAATTTAAGAAAATCGAGTTTGAAGCTAATTGCATCTAAGAAAACGACAAATATTATGTAAAAAACCAGGGGAGAGGTCTCCCCAAAATACTCTCGCATATTCTCTAATAAATTTTTCATGCCAAAAACGTCTTACATGGCATTGGCGTATAATAGTTATGAAATGTTAACTTTTGGCGTCAATTTAACATTTTTGCTGAAACTAAATCTATCATGTCATCTTGACGAATTATTTTGGCAATTACTCCCCAGCATGCCTTAATAATATCCAAAAATTGAATTTGGGTTTTAGGCATGTTCTTCTCAACCGATTCTAACAAAAATTTGAAACAAAACTGCGTTTGTAGTCACAAAATTTTTTACCAAATTTGATATATTTAAGTCATTGTGTTTTTGAACGATCCCATTTACATATTTCTGAAAATACAAACAGACAGACGGTCAACTTCTCATTGGATTTGGCTCAAATTTGGATAGGTGTTCACACTATAGATGTAAAATGCATGTTCCTAGGGTTATCTATCTAATTCTCTTTGATTTTTAATTATGGGGTTGAATTATATTCGAACCGCAGGACAGGCGGACTTCCTCTGAAAAGAGTTTACTCAAAATGTGATAGAAATCTTCAAATTTGATGTAAAGTCCGTATACAAAATTTCACCTGTCTAACTCAAATCGTCTTTTAATTATCTATGTCACAGACAGACGGACTATTTCCAAAAATACATTTTTTCAACTCAGTGAGATATGAAACATGATGATTCATCAAGATCCCAAGGTCGAATTTTTTGACGATTGCTGTACTTTCTCCATACTACGTATACGAGAAAGTAAAAACGGCAGCAGAAATTAATTATTAAAATTCGTTTGTTTTTCTTTTAAAATGAGTAATGAATAAATAAGGAGTAATTAATAATTTTATAAATTAAAATTATAATCATAAATAAAAAAGTTATGGTTTAAAAAATGATAATTTCGGTAAATAAGGAAACATTTTACCAAACAAACACCACTTAGAACAAAATATAGTACAACAAAATTTCGAAATTAGCTGTACGATTCATATGTAAGAAGTTCAAAAGATAAGAAATTTTTCAATGCGTTTTAGAAAGTTTATTAGTTTAAAAAAAGGAATTGAGTTCTCGAGTGAATTAAGAATCTGAAAAAAAAAATTATTTTCTTATAACAAATGAAGGTAGAACAAGGATATATTGTAACTAATGAAAGCAATTCAAGAATAAAAATCTTGTCTTCTGATTAACAAAAGTAATTTCAAAAAATATTTGAACTTTATATTAATAAGAAATTCGAGAAATAAGAAAAGAACTGGGATTGCTGATGAATTTGAACCAAACCGCTTGAATTAATTCAGATTCACTTCATTTACAAATGGCGTACGCACAAAAAAAAAAACAAGATTTATTATATGATGTGATAAAAGACTGTATTGTGAAATCCCACATCTGAATCGATTTTTTAAGAAAAAATAAAGAATCCAAACCGTATGAAGCTGTACAGAGCGAACTCATAACGATCCCAGTTTGAATCGCATCCCATTCGCAACACTCTATCGAATAAACTCACTACAGCCTATCATATCTACAACCACACCCGTAAATAAACTTCAATGGGTGGTAGATAGTGTATTCAAAAGCCTCCAATAGCCCACTTTCCGACATCTGCTGCCAGATGGGGGAATTCCTATAAAACATTCCTTTGTTCCATACAGTTTTTCTTTGGGGGGAAAAAAATCTTAAATTATTTCCCATTTGTCGCCAGTGCTTGGCGACCATTTTGTTCATATTTGAAGTGATAACCCGCTTCCTTTTCTGATTTATATCCGCAATCATACATTTGTATTTTCCAGCCAAGGAAAGGGGAAGAAGACATTAAGCGGAAAAAAGCGCTGCGACATGGTGGAGGAAATTGAGTATTGGCGTCATAAATTGTCCCCAAACACTATTGGGATTAAATTACTGTAGCATTATGGTTGTTCTTTACTTGGCGCTCCTCTTTTTCTTTTATTTTGGCCAGAAAATGAACCCATAACACTAAATGAATGGGCTCCGGATCTCTCACAGTAATTGGAACTTCTAGGGTCATTGTGTCGGACTTGATCCCGATAGTTTTCCGACTAATTTATGGATAAGAAGTATAGAGACAAGGGTTCAGGTGTTGCTGAACTGGTTTCAGCAATTATTGCTTTGTTGGGAAGGAATCGAATGACATACTTCAGGTGCTTGAGAAATTACGTCACTGTAATACGTAATAATAATCTGTCGCCAACGAATAAAAAATTTTCTTTTCAAAGAAATTATTTATTTGCAATAAAAGAAAACTCACTTTTTCTTTCTTATATGCTATTCCACATATTTCTAACCTTTATGCTGTGTTGGTTATGATGCGGGCGTGGGTTCGATCGCTTTCGAAATCGATAGATTCGTGTGCTTCAAAAAATCATCAGCAATCAGATTGCATGATGATTCGCCTGCTCTCTAGGTTATCTGTTCGCCATTTATAACTCTAGGCAAAAATGAAGTTCTGGCGAAATCTTAGGATTTCAGAACATGATTAAATCCAGGAAACGGCAACTGATGATATGTGCTCGAATTATTAAATAGTTGCCATTCTTCGGCGAAGCGTCACATCTTGCGAATAACCATCAGTCGGCAAATAAGCCTTATTTTGAATATGTAATTGATAAATAGCTTCATTCCATGCATTTAATATTACTATTAATGCATGAACTATTTCTTTTTTTTCTATTTAATTCCCTCTTTTTATGATAGCTTTAAAAATCATTCCGATTTGGCTAGCACTGCCAATCCTTAGGCTGCTATGACCTCGTTGTAAGGTCTCGACTTCGGTACCCGATTCCATCGAAGAACCGTCGTGTAAGCGGGTATGGTGCACTTTAAATCCATCGAGGTCAAATGTCCTCCAGCTGGTGTGGTGTGGAAATTTGGAGAAGTGTGGGGTTGACAGATCAGGTGCCGTACTTCTCATCTGATCGTGGCTCAAAATTACGAGGTCCGTCCCAAAATAGTCCTAGTGTTGTTTCATAACGGGACATTAATACAACTAAACTAGTTACCATGCTTCGAGGAAGCGCCTCATCTTGCGAATAATCCTCAATCGAAACACAAGCCTTATTTCGAAACGATAAATTGCTTCATTCCATGCATTTAAAACTATTTTCTACCTATTTAAAGTCCTTTTCTTTTATGATAGCTTTAAAAAATCTACCAGCATTGCCAATCCCTTTAAAACTTTCAGGTATGAAATCATTATCATAATTCCATTCTATTAAACACTAATTTCCTTTCATAGCTGATGTAAGTTGGTTGCCACCAGCCTCTCTTTCCGTTTTTGGCATAGTTGGAATATTTCATGCATCCATTCTATATCATGAGAGAGATTTTAGAAATGTATTTTTAAGAACCTGATATCTAAAACCATTTTTAATGGTAAAAGCTATATATTGCACTATGTAAAATCGATTTATTTTGTAAAACAAATCTGAACTTCTACGTTCAAAAAAGGAATACATAAATACTTGAACTTTTAATATATGTTCTCACTACGAAAGTTCTCTAGCGTAAGATTCCTTTTTAACTAAAATGTGGCATTATAAAAACATTATACGAGCATTTTTTTTCTCTCCAATAGTCATAAACGAAGGTTAACTTGCTTTCTGTAACTCGTTTCTGTCATCGGATTTGATCGGTTTGCCTGTTTTCGGATATTTCAGAAATTATACGAAATGATCAGAAACATATTTCTTTCTTATCATATGAAAACATGATGTTGTTTTGGTTTGGGGTTTTTGAATTTTCAAAATGCACGGGCAATGGTGCTTTATAGCTTTTGAGGCATCAATTTTTCGCTTTTAGGGTTATTAGAAAATGATTAAGAAGATTGTCACATTTGGCGACTTTTAGCCAACAAAAAGTTAGAACTTGGCTCGAAAAACGCCATGTACCCGATTCTCCTGTGTGGCCAATAAAGAAGTTATCGCCCGAAGAAACATAGAGAAGAAAACGAGAATGAACACGAACCGATGAATGTTGATATAAAAAATTTTATATATTTTCACTTTTTCTAGCAAACAAAAAAAAGTTTTGGAGCTCGAACGATTTTGAGACGGAGGGGAAGAAAAAAAAAACATCGCTTTTCTAAAAGTTAACGATTGCACAATACAACAGTCACGTGATCATTCCAAACGAATTTAAACCGGATTTTAGGAGGAGAAAATATGGCCTCGAGATAAAGTTTTAGAGCTCAAATAATTTGGAAGTTAAAAAAAAAAAAAAAAAAAAAAACTTTGTTTTCTAAATATTGATGCATGCATTACCTGATAGTCACGTGAGTGTTTAAAACTGATTTTAAATGGTTTTTCACGAAAAAAAATTCTGGCCTCGAAAGAAAAATTTTAGAACTCGATTAATTTTAAGATAGTCAAAAACCATCTCTTTTCTAAATTGCGATTGCAAAATATGAGTCATCTGAGAACACGATGTTTTCTGTCGGATTGATACCATATGACCTAAAAAACATGATGTTCTCACATAATAACTTAAATTTTGCAATAGCAGATTTCAATTTTTTAATTTGGGTTATAAAACCTTTATTGGAAATGAAGGCATCTTGAATATATCAGTGAGAAGCTGTCATATAGGCTAACTTATATTCGATCATTCGGACAGACAGACAGACTTTTTCTAAACGATTCTGCTCAAAAGAGATACAAGTTTACAAATGCGGCTTAAAGGCCTATACATAATTTCATCTATACAGCTGAAAGGGTTTTCGAGTTATCTTTATCATAGAAAGATAGACATAATGCCAGATATGTTTTTTTCAGACTCAGAGAAGTCTAAAACATGAAGATTCGTCAAAATATTGAGTTCAAGAAAGTAAAAAGAACTTTACAAATTTAATACTCTTAGATAATACAAATTTTTTCGAATAATATATCATTGATATCAGTAAGCAGATATTAAGAAGATAATTATCTATTTGTAGTGGAACTTAAGTACATAAATTTATTTTTCATGACCAATCAGTAACAAATTATTTTACTTTGCTTTCAGATATCCCTAAATTCTTCCCGCAAACTCAGCTAATCAACAGATTTTGGATTGTAGCGGCGCCATCTGTTGAATAAAAGTTGAACTATTTGCTGCAGCTGTGAATTGATTTTCTGTCAACCAAGTTAACTGTGGGAACTTGTGCAAGAAACCTCCCGAGACATCCCGTGGCAGGTAGAGGATGTTAAGGTCAACCGAGATAGGCCTCATTTCGTATTTTCCTGAAGGGCAGCAAGAAATTGTGATCACTTAACGTCCCTGCGAATTGCTTACTTTCTATTTCTATTTTATTTATCTGTTTTCCTTCAAACTATTTCTTTTTTTTTAAGTTGAGTAATTTTTTATTAAACTACAAGACAAAATTAGACACAATAAGCGTTTTTTATCATACAAAAATTATTTGTGTGTATTGAATAACACGTAATTGTTTGACAAAATGAATAACACTTACAGATGATCGGGGGAGCACAAAAAATATTGATGCACACGTGCCAGGAGGCATAATATCATTTTCATCTAACTTTATTTTTAATTAAAAATTGAAAAATCACATTGTATAAAGAGTTTATTGTTGCACCATACACGAGTACTCATTACCTCATAGAGTTTTGAAAGAAATGAGAGGGCAGAAAGACGAATTAAAACAAAACAAAAAAGAGAGAGAATTTTTACAATATCTTCACAATATTCTATGGCATTCAGAACATCTAAAAACATCGTGGTGCTACAGTACAGTATTTTATGCTAACAGACAAAAACTTGAAAAGTATTTAAAAAAATTACGAATGTATTTAGAAAATTTATTAAATAGTAAAACAAAAAATCTAAGAAGGTAAAATTTATTTTTAATAATAATAATTTTCTTTAAAATCAATTTTGGTCTTCAGCTTTACTTTTCGAAACTTTCTGTGAATCCGTTCTGTTTACAACAGATTGACAGTTTCTGTTTATCTTTTAAAGAATGTCGTCTAGCGCTTATCTTTGTAAGAAAATAGCAACATTAATTGATCCATACTCATCTCTATTGTTCGTTTGAATATGGTTGAAAGCAAATTCATTCACTGAATTAATTTTTATGGTATTCGAAAGATAAATATAATGCTAGAATGATACTATTTATCTTTTAAAGAAAATAAAAACATTAATTAATCCATACTTCATCCCTATTGTTCGTTTCAATATGGTTGAAAGAAATTTCATTCACTGTATTAATTTTTGAGATATTTGAAAGATAAAGTTAATACTAGAAATATACTAACATTTTTTTAAATTCGGAGATCGAAAATTAGCACTTAAATTACAATTCTAATACTTTCAAAATTTATACTTTTTTCATTAACTTTCGAAGCATTTGTAATTTAAAACTATACACTTTTCACTGAAAAGAAACATTTGTTATTCAACAAGTAAACATTCCCTTTCTTCTGGGGAAGCAACTATTTAAAGAAATTCCATAATAACAAAATGCAAAACTCATTATTTCTGTTAATTTCGAATTAAAATTTAATAACCAGAAATTTTTTCGGGTTTAATTTTCTTATTTTGCTGTATTAAGAAGGACATCTACAATTCGAAAAAATTTTATATTTTAAAGACAAAAAAGGTTTACTGAAAATGACGTACAATATTATTTAAAAAATTCTCAGAAGAGACTTTTTAATCTGCAATTGTTTTCAAGTTGATACATTTTCGTGCAATTGTTTTCATTTAATTATTTAATCCTTTATCAATTAATTGGATTGGTTATGGTATTTAATGTATACTAACTCTGGCCAATAAATAAATACATTTGAGTCATTAATATGAATTATTTGCTTGTTTATTCAAAACTAAACCATTTTTGAACGCCAATTTGAAAAAAAAATCGATTTTTGAGCATATGAATATTGTATTCACCAGAAGGAAGGGCTGGCAATTTTCTCCCTCCAGCAATCATCGTTTTGCCAATTTCTCAGAAGTAACAAGTTTTTCATTCAATAATTAAGCAAAATGTTACTGAATATTTCGCAAATATATTGATATGGGAATTAAAATTTCATTTTTATTATATCTGTAACACTCTCTAATAATGCCAATGCACCAACCAAATGCCAACCTCCTCTGACTGTAACACTCACAAATAATGCCAGTGCGCCAACCAAGAGCCAACCTCCTCGCCAATCCAAAGTACGATGCTAGCTGCAAGACTGTGAGCATGTAAACCTACCAAGCTCGAGAATTAATTATATTAAGATGTAATTTTAAGTATTGGCTAACTGTAGAATTGCTGTGTATTTGTAAATGTAATGTGATGCATAATTGGTTGTCTATTGAATTCTTTGTAATTGTTATAGCCCGGTCTCATGCATTGCTCTTACACGCTGTAATTGTATTTATACAAACGTCGCCGCCGTGCAGAATAAAATTTCACATCGATTATCCCTTCAAATATTGGCGACTGATGATTAAAATGCAGATTTGGGGGGAGGGATCTGTGAAGGAATCGCAACGATTCCCCCAGGCCCTGTTGCCACGTCTCTGGTTATACAATTTTTTTAAATATCAATTGGCTGTGATATTGAATGATAGTAAAAATGTATTTATGCTCGTGAGTGATGAATGAATTTAAAGAAAGAAATTCTCGTCTTGTTTTATAAATAAAATATATTCGTTTTTAATACTCTTGTTTGCTACTGATATACAATTTAATGCCTAATAAGATAAATTTAGAGCAATTTAGTGTCTAATAACATACATTTAGGTCAATTTGACGCCTAATAACATATATTTAGGGCAAATTAACACCTAATAACATAAATTTAGAGCAATTTAATTCCTACTAACATATATTTAGGGCAAATTAACCCCTAATAACATAAATTTAGAGCAATTTAATTCCTACTAACATATATGTAGGGCCTAATAACATACATTTAGGGCAATTTAATGCCTAATAACATACATATAAGGCAATTTAATGCCTAATAACATACATTTAGGGCCTATTAACATACATTTAGAGCAATCTTATACGTCACGGCTGTTTCCCTGGCAGTGGTGGATCGCAAACTTCACCACTTTAAAAAATATAGTTTCATAAATGTATAAATATAAAAATATTTAAAAACCCCAACACCAGGAGTATAAGTATTTACCATACATGATAAACAAAGTTTATTTTTAACATAATAAAATCCAAATACACAGAGGCTTATCCATGAAGCTTTAATTCCACACTGAGTCACTAAAAGGGCAGTAGTAGCAAGAATTCTTTCCAATCACCAGAACTGTAACGCGTCGCCAAATAGGATAACCGTACTCAGCCTTTGGAAACTTGGTGAACATACAACTCCTCACAAAGGAAAACGAATTGTGCAAGATTTCTTCCATCAGTGTGTGATTCCCTTGAGCGCATACTGTGATTCAATGTTTACTTTCCGGTTGTAATTGGTTAATAGTGTTGTTAATCCAATACCGGTTTATAGTATTGGTTAATTAAAATTTCTTTCAAATATTACTTGACTAATTCCTATACAGTGTTATAAAACCTGGTTATACTTCTACAATACATTATAGCAATGCTGGTGTGTTTTTCACAAGTTCTTGACTTTGGGTATGTGTGTGTGTTTGCTGTTTGACCTACAACTAACAAATTTGGAGCATGTATACCTTGTAAATGCTGAACGACTATGTTTTCAGTACTAATATTTTTTTTAAAAAAAATGCTTGGTTTTAGTAAAAAAATTTTTTGTATTAACTACAGTTTAATCATTTCTACTTTAATTTAAAGTTCCAATTTTTCTCCAGCTGATAGGAAATCAACTAAATACATTGTACAATGAGCAGAATGGATTCTGTAATAATATGAAATATGACTATCAAAATCTGAAAAACATTTTCCTGCAGAAGCTCCTAAAAGACCAGGTTACATAAAATATTTGAATGAAAATTTTAGCAAGCATTAATCTCGGCAATGCAACTGGTCTCCAAAGACGGCTAGTTAAATAATAATTGTAAAATACAGGTCATGTTAACAAAAATTGTTATTATTAAATTTTTGTGATTTTTTTTAATTTTATAAAAAAAAGCATTCATATGTTTTGTTTATTCTAAAATTTGTAACTGATATAATGCTGGTTAATTGAACATTTTTACTTTAAAAAAATACATCTTATCTTGGATTTATTATTATACTCCATAATTGAATCCGGTTCCAGGCTTTGTGACTATTTGTAAAGCAGAAATAAATTTTATATTCCAATGCAGCTTTTTTCCCTCTGAAGAGACTAAATTTAGCTATGCCGTTGTCTATCTTCAATCTGGATTTATAGAAAATATATGACGCATTATTAAAGATGCTGGTTTTCAAAAATATTTTGCCGTCAAAGAGCGAATGATGCAAGCACTTAGATAGAGTGAAACCCAACAAATAAGCCATCTCCTCATTCAACAAGAACTTGGTGGTACAAAGCTAGATCAGTTGCTTTGATCAATGCCTTTAAACATTTGCTTGTTATAAACAATAAAACTTAGACTAATTAACTATGTCAGATAAAATTTCAGAAATAAATTAACTCACTTGACTGGTCAGTGTTGGCGAGCTGCCCAAGAGAAGCAAATAGCGATTGCAAGTTTTTAAATAATTGATCCGGAGAGTACTCTCTCAAATGCGAGAAAAAGAGCTTTCCGTAAAAAATATAAGCCCAATCGAAAAACTTCAAAAATTAATAGAAACAGCAATAAGCATATTTGTTGATAAATAGTGGTTAATTGTTCAACGCAACAATTTTTTAAAAAAATGGGAATATAGCTTTTAACCGATAGCAGTACAAATGAATCTTCGATCCTTTCAAATCAATTCTATTTCTCGTTATACGTGGCAAAAGGAACACAAATTTCAACTTATAGTGCCAAAAGATTTAGGATTATGACGAACATTTCAATGGATCATCTTCCTTGTTAAGATAGACAGAATTATCACAGGTGTTGAATCCCTAAATCAATTCCAAACATAATAGAACTAATTGATGGCATCGAATTAGGATTGTATCAGATGACCAATGTTTCAGTACCTTAACTAATGCACCTTACTCCAATTACACTAGCAATATTTTTGTTTGATGGATCAAATGCTGAGATCAAAGGTTTAGATATGCAGGATGCTAATCAGCAGAGCCAACCAGATGCAAAAGATTAAGATTTCGAGCCAAACGAATCGAAGAGTTCGTTCGAAGAGAGAGAGAGTATCTGGAGCAGCTGATTCAGCGACAAAAACAAGAACCCCAGTCATCAAATATTCGCGAAGGAGATATCGCCTTAACCCTTTATCTACTGACGGTACTTATAAGTACCAGTCACTTTAAAACTTTATAGCACAACCACCATTACTTATATTCTGGTGGTACGTTTTCGAAACAGTCTTTTAACTCTACCTTTTCATGATAAATGGCAGTAGTTGTTCTTGGCTGATGAATTTTGCGAGGAAGAAAGCTATTTTCGAATGGACATTGTGTACTTTTGCTGCCATTTTGTATGGATTGCCGCTCTTATCTTTCCTTTGCTATAAATATATAATATCAAACCAAATTTAAGTGTTGCATTTCTTTTATTCATTTTGTATTGTCTTAGTATATTATTTGTCCAATCATTATAAGATAACAGATTATGTAATGCGATTAACGGTCGAATTATTAGGTGGTACTTATAAGTACCGCCAGTGCACGTAGTGTTGGAGAAAAACTTGTTTTCATTTTGTCGATGTAATTGTATTTCTGTTTGTTATAATGTAATTATGAAAGTGTAATGTAGCAATATGTTTTAGTATTTTTTATATATTTCAATTATAGATTTTTTTTAATTATTTATTTATTTATATATTTTTTACTAACACTGTCAAGAGCATTTGAAAATATTAGTATTGAATGTGAATTTGCTTTTGCATTCCGAATAAAAAAATAAGCTAGATTTACCTGCAAAGTCCAAAAGAGACACAAAAATGGTACCAAAATTGACGTTACCGCATCCATTGTTGTAAAAGACTACAATGGACACATGGGGGAATTGATAAAGCCGACATGTTACGTGCTATTTATGATAGGGACAGGAAATCGAAAAAATAATGGCACAGGCGTTTTTTTTTTTTTTTTTTTTTTTTTTTGCTATGCTTGAAATGGCATATGTAAATTCATATATTGCATATGTGGAAGTGCGTCGTGAGAAAATGTCGTCCCTCGAATATAATCGCTGCATTTCCAAAGGTTTACTAACAAAATCTAAGCCACAACCAAAACGAAAAGGGAGACCTAAATCTGATGAAGATGAACAAATTTTTTGTGCAAAAAAGAGAAGAAAAGGAAATTTGTCTGTTTCTAATGATGTTCGATTATAAAATAAAGGATACCATTGGCCAACATTTCGTATCGAATCGAGGATGTAGTGAATTCTGTGCACTCAAAAATATTCAATCAAAAACATTCAAAAGGCTCAACTTGTAATATATTTTTGTGCGTAAATGAAAAAAAAATTGTTTTTATGATTATCATCAAATGTGGATTTCTACCTTTATTATGTACTAGCCGCCTTTGGCGACCAGCCGGTTCGCCATAATGCTCGTTAAAATTTTAATAATTAAATATTTTGTGTAATTCCTACTTTAATAGCTTCTTCATCAAATATTTTAAAGCTTCAAATTTTGATAGTCATGTAATTCACTCATAATAATATAAAGTCCTTCAGCCATAACATAATATGTATCTCTCTAATTTTCTGTTAGTTCCGGTAGAATTTATGCTTAAAATTAAAATGGAAATGACTAAACTGCAATTAATGTAATAATATTTTTTACTGAAACAAAGCATTTTTTTTAATAATATGATTACTGATAATAGAGTCACTGTGCGTTTAAACTTTATGGGCGCTAAAGAATATCTTTCTTAAGTTATGTAATATCTCAAGAATTTGTCAACAAAATTTTCTCAGATTCATCATGAACAGATCGATTAATTAACAATGTTTAATTTTAAATGCATCAAACTTTAAGAAAATGAATCGTTTAAAATAATCGGTCGAAAACAGGTTTAAAAAAAACTACTTAAAAAACGATGTACTTAAAACTATAAGCATATACAAAAAAATATATAACTAACGTAAATACAATTTAATTACAAAAGCATGCAACTAACCTAAAAATAATTTAAATCATTGAAAACAGGTTAAAAAAAACTACTTAAAAAACGATGTACTTAAAACTATAAGCATATACAAAAAATATATAACTAACATAAATACAATTTACTTACAAAAGCATGCAACTAACCTAAAAATAATTTAAATCATCCGTTGATAATGGTTGTCATGACAACAATCAGAACACAATGCGCATGCGTGAATTTTCTTCGCCAGTTAAGGTAACGCAAATGTGTGAATTGTTCTACGCCAGTTGGGGTAACGCTATGCAGATTAGACATTTTTAATTTCCTTTATTCTGTGTTATTTTAATTCAAAAGTACTTCAAAATGAATCTGAAACATGGATTAATTAACAATGTTTAATTTTAAATGTATCAAACATTAAGAAAATAAACAGAATCGTTTGAAATAATCCGCCGAAAAATGTTAACCCTAGCCTCATTACTGTTGGGAGAAAAAAAAACTGAAGCCTTACTCATTTGGCGGTGGGGAAAATGGAAGATTATTTTGGCGGAAAAGATGGCAGTGGGGAAAATGGAAGATTTTTTTGGCGGGAAAGTTAGTTTTTAATTAATAATTAAAATTCTAATTAAAATTTCAAAAAAAGGGACCCCAGGTGCACATTCCCGACCTCTAAGGTATACACGTGCCAAATTTGATAGCTGCATGTTAAATGACCTGGCCTGTAGAGCGCCAACACACACACACACACACTGAGCTTTATTATAAGTATAGATAAAATAAAATTATGTCAATTTGATCATTTCTTTGTTTTTTTATTAGTGTTTTTTGGTCAGTTAGCATTTTTAAGAGGTTAAATTTCATTAGAAATATCATCCTTAATTTTCTTCTATTATGAGGAAATTTATACATAGTGTACTGACTGTACTTTTAAGTACCACCTTAATGAATTAGTTCTAACAAATTAAATTTCGCACTGGGGAGATTTTTTTCTTGTATATTCTTTAATTATTAATATGGCAGCTAAAAAAATATATTTATGAAGAAATTTTCAGTAGTTCTTAATGCAGTAGATAAGGGGTTAATTGGAGACGATGTGAAAAAGCGCCTTCAGTGGCCTTTAGCTCGGGTAATAGAACTAATTCTAGGAAAGAATGGACTGGAGAGAAATGTAAAATTAAAGACTCGATTTTGTACTCTATTCCTCCAATCCAACGTGTATTTCCACTTGAAGTGAGTGGAAATGACTTAACGAGTTTACCATTCTAGAAAGTTCAACTGTCTGAATCGTCTGTAAATTCTTCTAATTCAAATTCTTTGGAGGTTAACCAGCCTCACCTGTCCAGATATGGTCACCATTAAGAAACCCAAGAGACTGGACTTGGTGATTTTAGCGGATGTTTTTGAGTTGCTATTCAGCTCCTCGAAAAGAGGGAAGGATGTTATGAATGGCATCCCTTAGCCAGTCAGCCAAAATGACGTGAGCTGTTCTGTTTTACACTTTCCATTAGATGTACTAAGAATCTTCTTGTTGTAACGTTGTGTTGTGATTGAATGTTTTAAGTGTCACATCTTTGTTTACTCAGCAATTGTTAATTTCACTCAGCCAAAACAGACATTGGGTAGATATCAGCCCAGCATAATTAACTGAAATATTGTGTAGCATAGACTTTCGCTACATAGATGATCATACGATGGTTTTACGTGGTAATATTGATAATTTGTCCGTTATTTAAAAAGCATCAAAAGCAGGCGCAAGTAAGTCCACCTTCATTCTGCAAACTCAAAGCGGTAGCCTCCCCAAACTGTACACTAAGCCTTTAAAAGAAATATTTGTCAAAAGATTACTATACACCAAAATATATTGATGAGATGTTCATTTCAAGGCACGGAAAATTACTTCTTAAAACTCAGTCGCCATAAGGATAAAGAATTATGTTATATTCAAGCCATTACGAGTATTCCAATTAGATCTAAAATAAGAATCGAGCACATTATTTTGAGATTCTTGCTGCTGAACTTTGAACAGACTACTGACGTCTTCGATTTGAAAGAAGAATTAGAAGCAGAAAGTAAAATTAAAATCTACGAATTAAGACGCTTTGGAACCAGGAAATCTGTGTTAATCACAATTTTTGGTGTCATCATTCCAAAATACATTAAAGTATGGTTAACAAAACAAAGGGTAAGTTTGTTTACTGATAATCCGAAGCAATGCTTAAAATATTTTTTTTTCTATTTTGCATCCAATGCAGAAATGAGAGGAAGATGCAACCTGTGAGAAATATGATGAAAGGTTATCAAGTAATGATCACCTTTGTAACAAGCTTGCATGCATTAATTTCTCAGGCGAGTACAAAGCGACAGACACTAATTATCCGAGAATGTTAAACAAGAAGGAAATTTTTAGGTTCAAATGTTTAAATCGCCTGACAACTACTGAAGCTCGGTGCCTTTTTCGACCTCCTCATTTAGAACCTAGCCTCGCAGTAGTTTGTAAGGAGTAAATTGAAAGACCAATGGAAAAACTCATATCGTAAAAAGAATTATCCATTGTATAAGTTGATTCAAGCCGCTATTTCAGATCAAACAAAGCGTCTTTTAACTTTATGTTCAATAATTTCACTAAAAGTAAATTTCAGATATTTTCAATGATTTCAAAATAAAAGGAAGAAAAAAACTTAAGGAGTGGCCGAAGTTTTAGACTTCTTAAGTGTTTGATACCAGAATTTTAAATGAAACTTTTAAGGAAAAATATTTGTCAATTTCTAATGTTTTGAACAAACCTGGCAAATGGATCTCTCACATGAGAATTAGTCCGTCCCTTTTCCCCTTTATTTGGGGCATTTCCATTTTATTTCTGCTCATATTTTGATTTGTATTTTTTTTCATCCATGGGTTTTTCTGTCTTCGTCAATTGTTAGATACGTGTGGCATTAAATCTAAAACACTCTCCTTAAAAAAAACTTTTTTATAAAGACATTTTTTTTTTCAAGAAACTTTCTTGAAACAGTCTAATTTATTTCCTTTTCTAAATTTAAAAAAAAGTTTTTCGAAAAGATAAACCTACCAACCTTGGTAATGGCGGATTTCTGATTACAATTAATTCTAAAATCCCATGTCAGATTATTGATTTGAGCTATTTCAATCTAACAGATACCAAAGCGATAGCTGTTAAGATTTTCCTTCTGAAATTCTCCACAACTATAGTTAACAAGCCAAAATGCTTTTTTACATAAAAATGGCTTGATATGGATATTTCCTTATTATGCAGGCCTTTCTTAATCTTTGGCGATTTCAATATCAGACATCCAGCACTTGGATGGAACATGAATTCTGCATCAGCAAATCTAATTTTAGAGAGGATCACAAACAATCAAATGATAATAACAAAACCCACGCTACCACAATATCTAACAATATTCTTAATCTCAGCATATTATCTGATATTTTTCCCATGATGACCCTTCAAGTTCATTCGGATTCCTTTGATAGTGATCATTTTCCCATCAATGTTGATCTCAAGGATATAGATAAAAACCAAAATGTAGAAAATCTATTCTTTGGGCGAATGTTGTCAAAATACTTCACTTTTCTTCAGATCCACAACTTTTCGAGTTCTACTCAAGCTTCAAAAAATTTTATTCTGATAAGGAATAAGTCAGTTGTTAAATCCTGTAAAACTAAAGAATCAACTCCTTGGTGGAATAATAAATGTAAAAGGTTTTTAGGCCAAAAAAATGTCGTTTCTTGCGCTTTGCTAGGACAAACTTTTCCAAAGATTACTGAATTAAATATAAAAGATTTTCTTCAAAACTACAAGATTAGATAAAAATCAACAAAATAACTACTGGGATGAAACCTGTGAATATGAAGGGAATACAGGCAAAATTTAGAAAATAATTAAACGTATTTCCTATAGATCATTAACTCCAGATAATTCTCATGATATTCTAATTTCAAAGCAAGCAAATTCAGGCAAACCTTTTTGCATACTTTTTATCAAACGAAGGCCATCCATCAGTTTATTCCTTTTGATTTTTCAGCAGAGCAAAGCAAACATTATAATACTCTCATAACTTTCAAAGGATTGGTCACTTCAATATCCAGAGCACGCATCTCTTCCCCTGAACCAAATGACATCAGTGCAAAACTTTTGAAATCTATGCCTGTTTTATATTGAAAATTTGTTACTAATCTTTAATGACATATGGTTAAATCAAAAGATCCCAGCTAATTTTAAAATCGCTAAAATTATTCCCATTCTAAAACCCAATAAATCAAGTAAAGAAATGTTGTCCTTTCACCCATTCTCACTAACACCTGTGATATGCAAAGTATTCGAAAGCATAGCACTCAATCGAGCCATCACATTTCCTGAATCATGATTTCACCCCAATCATCCTGGGTTTGTTCCTCACAAAGACTGCAACTATTATACAATCCAATATTCATCATTACATATTTAATGCGAAAAGACGAATAGATTTTAATGGTTAAATTATATTGTAGCAGCATATGATTCAGTGTGGAAAAACAGACTTCTGTAGGAACAGATTGTGAGTAACGCAACTCATCATCGCAAGTTATTGTGGTTCACACGTAACTAAATATTATAAATAATTATTAATGTTTTGTATTTGTTTAATTGTTATAATTGGTCATGTTTGTTTTTGAAGTAATTCCATCGAAAATATTTTATATATTATTTTGTGTTAAATGAAACTTTTTTTCTGCTGTTGCATATGGCAACGAGGATTATGTTTTTAAAAAAAAATAGAACGAGTGAGATGCTTGCCGTTGCTTGGATTTGACGTAGTTTGTGTTTTTATTTTAATTTCTTTAAAATACTTTAAATCGTTGGTCGTAATATCCTAAAATAAGAAATGTTTATTTTATGTATCGAGCGTTTACAATCTGCACATTAAAACGCAGAGTCATACGCCGATAAAGTGGTGACCCGGAAACAGAACTGCAATGGCGACCAGCGAAAAACACGAACCGAAACTAAGTGCAACGGAAACTGCAGTTAATGGTGAAGTAGCCAAGGTTAGTGTAAAAATTCCTCCATTTTGGACAGAAAAGCCAGAAATTTGGTTTTACCAAGTGGAGGCGCAATTTTCCATTAGTGGTATTAAATCAGAGGAAACAAAATTTCATTATTTAATTGCGCAGATGGAACCAAAATTTGTTGAAAATTTATGGGATATAGTCACTGATGCTAATGAAAATAAATATACCGCTGCGAAGGAGAGATTGCTGAATACCTTTAAAGAAAGTGAAAATAGACGTATTCAGCGTCTCGTGTCATAAATAAAGTTAGGCGATTTACGGCCAACTCAACTACTTCAAAAAATGCGTAGTTTGGCGACAGATGGGATTTCGGATAATGTGTTGAAAACTCTATTTCTTCAAAAAATGCCGGATTCCATCCGAAATATCCTAATCGTCAGCAATGAAGATATCCGGAAACTTGCCGAAATGGCTGACCGTATTGTAGAAATGCATCCGAATCGGGAAATATATGCTACATCTAGAGATGATATACAACAGGATAGTGAAATAAATAGTTTACGTTCGCAGATTGTTTCTTTAGAGCGTAAAATCAACCGCTTACAACTTGAACGCAGTCGTTCAAGGAGCAGAGCTGCTAATCAAAACAATCGGGGGCGCAGCGCGTCTCGTAAACGATTTAATCCTGCTGGTAAGTACTGTTTTTATCATTATAAATTTGGAGCAAAATGTTATCCTGATAAATGCAAGAAACCATGCGAGTGGAAAAATGCGAATTCGGAAAACTAGCATCAGCAGCAGACTTAACGGCGAGTTCTGCTGCGGAAGTTAATCAGGATTGCCGTAAATACCGTCTATTTGTCTTTGACAAAACAACGGGTTTGCGTTTTCTTGTGGACAGTGGAACTGATGTTAGTATTATTCGCAATACCGCAAAAAAAATTTCAACTAGTGACTATAAATTATATGCTGCAAATGGAACTGAAATTGAAACATATGGAGCGAAAGTATTAACCCTTGATTTGGGATTACGTCGTGAATTCCAATGGCCTTTTGTCATAGCAAATATAAAACAGCCAATTTTAGGAGCAGATTTCCTAAATCGTTTCCATTTGTTAGTTGACGTTAAGAATAAAACATTAATTGATGGAATAACTAACCTCTATACTCAAGGTAAAGTTGCACCTGCCTTAAACGTCAGTGTAAATACAATGTACAGTGCCTGTAAATATTCAGATTTATTGTATTTGTACCCATCTATTACAAAACCTAATTTTTTATTTCTGATGTAAAGCATACTATAAAACACCACATAGAAACTAGGGGACCACCAGTGTACTCTAAAGCAAGGCGATTAGATCCGAAGAAATTAGAAACTGCCAAACAGGAATTTAAGTTTATGCTGGACAATAATATTATTCGTCCATCTAAATCAGAGTGGGCCAGTCCACTGCATATGGTCTCGAAGAAAGATGGATCTTTCCGACCATGCGGGGACTACAGAAGGTTGAATGACCAAACACTCCCAGATAGATATCCAATTCCTAGACTCGAAGATTTTCAGCACATTTTGCCAAACAAAGTCATATTTTCTAAAATTGACCTTTTTAAGGCCTATTTTCATATTCCTGTTGCAGAGGAGTACAAGAAAAAAACGGCTATTATTACTCCGTTTGGACTTTACGAATTTAACAGAATGAGTTTTGGTTTGCGGAATGCTCCGGCAACATTCCAAAGATTTATTCACGAAGTATTTCGAAATTTAGACTTTGCGTTCCCTTATTTAGATGATGTATTGATTGCCTCTTCTAGTGCAGAAAAACATCGCTCACATCTCAAATTGTTTTTCAACGCTTAAATGATTACGGTCTTCGCATAAATGTCAGCAAATCAGTTTTCGGAGTTGATTCACTAGAATTTTTGGGCTATAAAATTTCGGCTAAAGGATCAAGGCCCCTGCCTGAAAAAGTAAAGGCCATATTAGAGTATCCATTGCCAAATACCCTCCAAAAATTGCGTACATTTTTGGGTATGCTAAACTTCTATCGTCCATACATAAAAAATGCTGCGGAAACTCAAGCCCCTCTTCATGAATCTTTAAAAGGTGCCAAAAAGAAAGATCAGAGAAAAGTGCCTTGGAGTGAGGCAACTGTAAAATTATTTGAAAAATGCAAAATGGATATAGCAGAAGTTGCAATGTTGACATATCCAAATTCCGATTATCCTCTGTCTCTTCACACAGACGCATCGGATTTGGTTATAGGAGCAGTTTTGCAACAACACGAACCTGATGGGTTGAAACCTATCGCATTTTTTTCAAAAAAGTTAAATGAGGCACAAACCAATTATTCGACGTACGATCGTGAACTTTTGGCTATTTATTTGTCCGTAAAACATTTTAAGCATTATTTGGAAGGTAGAGATTTCCAAATCTTCACTGATCATAAACCTTTGGTTTTTGCTTTTAAGCAAAAGAACGACAAAGCGTCGCCAAGACAGTTGAGACATTACAGTATATTTCTCAATTTACCACAAATATATGTCATGTAAATGGCCAGGAAAATATTGTCGCAAATACATTATCGAGAATTGCTAATGTTAAAATGCCAACTATAGACTATGATCAAATTGCTGACGCCCAAATTGATGATGACGAACTGAAACAATTGCGACTTTACAGTAAATCCTTGAAATTTAAGCAGTGTCAACTTCCATCCGGAAAATCTTTATGGTGCGACACATCTACATCAAAGGTTAGACCTTTTATTCCAAAGCCTTTCCGTATGCGGATGTTTCAACAAATCCATTGTTTAGCTCACCCCGGAATTCGTACAACAGTTAAAGAAATGTCATCACGATTCATTTGGTCTTCACTGAAACAGGAAGTTCGCAACTGGACACGGGCATGTCTACATTGCCAAAAAAATAAAATTTCGCGGCACACAAAATCCGAATTTGGAACTTTTAAACCGCCTGATGATCGTTTTAGTGTAATTCATATTGATTTGATTGGGCCGTATTCTCCATCGGATGGATACATCTATTGTTTGACATGCATCGATAGACACACATCTTGGATGGAAGTGGTTCCTTTACGGCAGATCACTGCTGAAGTTGTTGCACAAGCTTTTTACGAATGCTGGATAACACGATTTGGAGTACCTTCTCTCGTGGTTACGGATCGAGGAACTCAGTTTACTTCAGAATTATTCAGAAAATTAGCAATCATTTGTGGTGTAAAATTACGGCATACGACGTCTTATCATCCCCAAAGTAATGGAAAGATAGAACGCCTACATCGCACGCTAAAAACAGCCATTAGATGCCACAACTGTATTCGATGGACTGAGTCGTTGCCTACGGTTCTCATGGGTTTACGAGCTTCTCTTCGAGACGATTGTAGTTTTACAATAGCCGAAATGGTATTTGGTAAATCTATCAAATTACCTGGTGAGTTTTTTGAAGATTCGAAAAATGTGTCCATTACAGATTCTTTTGTTGATAATCTGCGAAAACAGATGCAGTTAGTAAAACCAAGAATACCCAAGCAAAAATGCAAACAACACATTTTTGTTCCACAAGATTTAAATACAGCTACTCACGTATTTCTTAGGATTGATCGCGTAAAAAAACCCTTAGAACCGCCATATGAAGGACCATTTTTAGTATTACAACGAACGCAAAAATTTTTCACGTTGTTAATCAAAGGTGAACATGTAAATATTTCTATTGATCGAATTAAACCAGCCTATAAGTTAACACATTTTGACACTTCTGATGCTCCATTGCCATCAACTGTTAACAGTCCTGCATCTTGTGAACCCAAAAGAAGTAACTCAACTGAAAGGATGCAACATAAGAATGCATTAAGTGATTCAATAAAGGACGAGAAACTGCCTGCGTTAACCACACAAACACGTTGTGGAAGGAAAATAAAACGACCTGTGCGTTTTACAGACGATACATAAAATGTTGTTCTAGTGCATTATATTCATATTAAATTTAAATGTCATTTTCATTTTTTTTTTCTAATTAGCGTAACTTCGTTACTGGCAAGGGAGTGATGTAGGAACAGATTGTGAGTAACGCAACTCATCATCGCAAGTTATTGTGGTTCACACGTAACTAAATATTATAAATAATTATTAATGTTTTGTATTTGTTTAATTGTTATAATTGTTCATGTTTGTTTTTGAAGTAATTGCATCGAAAATATTTTATATATTATTTTGTGTTAAATGAAACTTTTTTTCTGCTTTTGCATATGGCAACGAGGATTATGTTTTTAAAAAAAAATAGAACGAGTGAGATGCTCGCCGTTGCTTGGATTTGACGTAGTTTGTGTTTTTATTTTAATTTCTTTAAAATACTTTAAATCGTTGGTCGTAATATCCTAAAATAAGAAATGTTTATTTTATGTATCGAGCGTTTACAATCTGCACATTAAAACGCAGAGTCATACGCCGATACTTCTATCAAAATTTATACATCTCAGTTTCTGAAGTAACCGTGTTAGATGGATTTATAATTTTATTATAGGCAGAATTTTTTCCCCCGTTTCATGGTAAAATGTTACGTCTTAACAAAAACGTCTTACCCGAGGAATTTCTCAGGGAAGAGTTCCGAGTGCTTTCCTTTATAATGTTTACATTTATGATAGTTTTGAAATAATACCGTTCAGAGTTTCTAATGCGTATGCAAATGACATTTTTCTATTATGTTTCAATCGTAATATGAATAGGGTGATTGATGACATCCCGAATCCTTACATGAAATTGAATGTTGGTGTAAAACATAGCATCTTACAATTAAACCAGAAATGCTATCAATTTTTCAAATAAAAAGAAATTTCGGGATAGATATTCCCATATTAATGATAATTAATACCTTGATGGGATAAGGTTAATATCCTTGGAACTCATTTTGCTTCAAATATTTCATTCAAATACGAGTTTGACTTCCTCAAAAAGAATAAGTTAGCTAAATGTCATTAAATCAATAGCTGGCATCTCTTGGGGAGCCAGATCCCACCATCTCCTAAAAATAGTAAACGCTATTCCAACAAGAACAATCTCTAAATTATAGGCAAGTAAAATCGCCTACCTTTATTGTTTTGTTGAAATCTCTTTGTTTACATATTGATGTTGTTGTCTCCATCTGGTTACAGCTGAAAATCTCAAATTTCTAATTGGTGGCAGGTTCAGTGATTATGACTTCATTAATACGGGGAACTTATCTTTAAGAAGAAGTTTATTTAATAGCTACTTGATTACATGTTACATGATTAAGAATATATTTACAAATTAGAAGAGAATACAGAAACGCGTTCGTTGGTTTGCCGCCAAAACGAGAGGAAGTAAGCAAACCCCTGGTGGCGGCGAGGGAAAGTTCTTTTCAGTCAAAACTGGTTCCAGTTCAGTCCTTGTTTCCGACAAACGTAATAATTAGAAGTAAACCAGAATATGGTAGCCACATTCTCTGTATTTCTTCAAGACCAAGTTTTCTCTCTCTGCAAATTATACATCGATCTGCTCTTCGACTTGCTGCTGGATTACTAAAGTAAACAACAATCCCCTTTCTGTATCGAGAGACAAGTGAAAAAAGAGGCAGAAAACCACAGATTGAAAATTCTAGCTTCACGACTTTACATTAAACTTTCTACGTTTGGTGAGAATTCAGCCTTGACCCCTTTTCTCCACCACCACCCTTCCATTGTTCGACCTATATTAAAGAAACTTGTTTCATTTCACTATTTCTTCAGTACTCTTTTTTCAAGTCTTAAAATTATTGGTACTTCTATCAGTCCGTTTATTCTTTTTCAAGAAGATTCGTTCAAAATCACTTTTCACTTACAATATTATTTTTTCGTTTATTTCCATTTATTTTAATCATTTTTACTTGCATGATTTCGGTCAACATAATAATTTACTGACTGAAATCCATCCAGTTTCCCACAAGAAATATTTTCAAGCTCATGAAATATCTGCTCGGATTAATATAGTTTTAATTGCAACGGATGCATAAAAAAACTAGGAATAATCTATCCATCAAATTTCCAGATCAATCTCTGACTCAAAAGCATTTTTACAAGCGAGGGAGTAGCAATCTTATCACAATTTCCCAGTTTTGAGTAGAAATGCTTACGTCTTACTCACAGATAGCTTATAAGTTTCACAAACTCTTGTGAATATTAATAATAACTCACCAAGACTAATTCCTTTTATCCAGCAAAATGTATTCCCCTCTCAAAATAAAATTAGATCTCTAGAAATTGTTTGGACCGCAAATCTTGCTGGTATCCCAGAAAATGAACAAGTGGATAGTTTAACTCCAAATGCAGAAACTTCTGAAGTTGTGAAATGGATATCTTCCGACACACCATAAATGTAATTCTTAGGTCAGAATTTAAGGAATGTAAAGAAAGTAATTATAGTAAATCCTTTTCTCACTTTGAAAATATCAAACCTACACATCGTCTCCCGATCGAAAGATAGTTGCCTTACTCTCCCAATGGAACTTTTCCATCCCATGAAAAGATGTATAGATTTGGCCTGGCCGATTCATCCAAATGTACGACTTATAATGAAATTGAGGATATTGTACATATTCTTTTTCATTCTAAAAGAAAAATATCTAAGCTTTCATGAGCAACTCCAGAAGCGAATGAAAATTGGTCCATTTTCTTTCACTCGGCTCTTTGTTTTAACGGAAGGTGCAGCGAGGGAAAAAAAATTTCATCAGCAAATTCCTGATCTTTCAAGTTCCTTGAAGAATGTCTTTTTATATTGAACATAAATTTTTATATTTTACATGAATTTAGCTTTTCGCTTCGTCTTTTTCCTTTTTGTCGTTTTAACACTTTCAACGCTACCGATGAGATATCTCGTCTTTCAGATACTTCCAATTAAAGGTTTCTGTGGGCTAAAATTTGTCTTTCAGGCCAGTTCAGATAGGTTGAACTTTTTAATACATATCTGAAGAATACCTTCAATTTTTTTCATTTATGTTTTTGTATAAAAAATGTCAACAGCCGTAAGAATTGATATTTCGTTGGTAGCGTTGAAAGTGTTAAGTTTTGTGCTATATCTATTTTGTACAATATTTATCAAGATTCTTCCCAGCACAATACTTATTATGAGTCGAGAAAAATAGAGATAAAGCGCTCCAATTGCAAACATAAACCCAAAAGCACTTCTTAGCTGAACTTCATATCATGATAACCCTTCGCTTAACAATCGTCCATTTCCGAGAGAAATTTTGAAAGCATTATTTCACTGTTTATCTCTATTTGGAAAATCTTTTAAAGTTTGTCATTTCAATTACTAAATGAAATAACAAATGAAAAGATTTTGCCAATTTTTATCTCCTATGAAAGCTTATCATTCCTTGATAAATCATCGAGTGCCGTTTATCGCCTCCACATCCATTTTCGAGACATGTTGCAAAATAAAACTTGGAAAGATCTACCAAAATCTAAGCTTTTCTAATTAATTTCATCACTTGACTAGCACAGCTAATCGATCAAAACGTTGACTCATTATTGTGTATTCATAATTTAAAATGGAACCTTTTTGATAAGATCTTATAATGAGAGGATAAGATCTTTTTAATAAGATCTTATATAATCTTATAATGAGATATATCTCATTATAAGATATATCTCATTAAAGTTCGCCGACATCACTATATTAATGTCTCCGACGTTTGGTTAATGAGATTAATTTAGTTGTGCCAGCCAATTTTTATTAACTACATCTTATTTCAACAAAACTATAATAAAAGAATAGCTACTGTAATATAAGTAAAAGTTCCTCCATAATGACAAAACATTCTGATTTGTTAGCGAGGGAGTCTTGAACATACACATCATTTTGTCCGTCTGTATATTAGCTTGTCTGTCTCTCGGTTTGTTTGTTCGCCTGTTTGTTTACTTATTTGTCTGTCTGTTTTTGGAATCGATTTAGTGGTTGAGGCTGGGGAACTCTGTCGCAGAATTTCTTCATAGAGAATGTAAAGTGGAGTTTTAATTTTTCGATTTTCCCTGAAAATGGAAGGAAGTGAAAGACAAACGACTTTTTTTTTTGGTCGAAATATTAAGCCCACACTGTTTAATCGCGCATATTATTCATGCGCTTCTACTAATGTTAATGTTAAGTTGTTTTCTATAGACATTCTACTTTTACTTTTAATAAGAAAGTAGAGCAAAGCAAAGTAAAAGGAAAGTAAGTAAGAAAAGAGAGAAAGTAATTTTAATATCCACGTGCAGTAATTGAATATTGTCTTTTTAAAATGTTACAATTTCTTTAACTTTGACATAAGTTAATCTCAAGTTTTAGCACATTTAAGGCAACTGGGAGCATTTGTACATTCAAAACATTGATTTTTCAGTTTTAGTCTAATAAAAGAAAAGGCAGTTCACTGATTGCAGAAATGTATAATTTGTGAAGGTTTATAAATTATCCTCTAACAGTGAATATAAAAGGAGCTCCTGTGATATAAAGAAAAAAAAAAGAGTTTGTGCTTTTTTTCTCGAAATATGTTTGCTTCAAATTTCAGTATGCATAGAGCGTATTATATTAATTACATTAGTATGAAATTTTGCACAATATTTACAAACATTATGCATGTGTTTTTATTTTTTCTGTGCATTAGCATTCATCTTTAGAGGCTATTTATCAAATTTTTATAGATTTTCAAATGACATGACATTTATTATTTTTTGAAATTTTTATTATTAGCATATTTAATTTAAAGATATTTCACTGTAATTATTAAACAAGTACTCGTGTATTATGTTAATTTGAGAATAAATTTATTCATAATTTTCGAAGTACACCGCCTTTTGGTTATGAACTTGAAAACTATCACATCGCAACACATACTATATTTGTCATTGAAATAGAAAAATTTTAAGAAATAAATATCTTTCAATATTTTATGATTGAAATAAATCATTCGATCTATATATCCTAAATTTCCTATCAAATATTAAATTCATATGCGAAAAATTCTCTTTATTGTAAACTGAAACCTGGACAATTTTTTTTTATGGAGGACGTCCCAGTTCATTTAAAATTTTTAATGCATCCAATCAACACATCATAAGCATTTATTTTAAATCGTTTTTCGGCTTCGGTTCACTAAGATATTACTTTAACTTTTAAGTTTATTAGTCTTTACTGCAATAGTATGTGCCGAGCGACGGACTAAGATTTTCTTTTACCCTCAAGCTTAAGAATAGCAATTAGTTAATTATTGTTAGTCAGGAATGAGGATTCTAAACATTCTTAATGGATTGAATATGAGAATTCAAAAACCGTTGGGCTTTTTCTGGTATCTTTTTTCAAACAAGTAGAACAAATACAACGCAGGCAGAACCGTGGGTACTGCATACTGCATCTAGTAGTATTAATACAATCATGTTGATCAATTTTAATGAAATGGATCTTATCATAATAAAATAATACTAATTTAAAGTATGATTCCATAATAATGATATTTCTGATTGGTTAACGATGCTTTAAAAGTAGCGAATATAATTGGATTGGAAATGGAGGAAGTTGAGACTTCTATTTATTCCGCAATATCTCTCAAAAATGGAGACAGAGGGATAAACAGTGAGATAAAGAAAATAAGCAGCTATAAATTTTAATTTTATGAAAATTTTTACAAAATTTACCATAAAAAATAAATGCAAATATGTATTTATCAAACAAAATTTAATTTAAGTATTAATCCTTTTAGTTTACGAAGATAAAATGAATAATAATGTTGTAAAGAAATTTGATTTCGATTTGTAAAGAAATGAATCATTTTAACTAAATAAAAAATAGAAAATGTTGAGTTTGGTTAATAAAAGTGCTGATAATGAAAACTAAAATGAAAGAATTGCTCATAATTCTGTTGGAGTTCTTAGACTTATAGTTTAAATTTTAATCTGAATGAAATTCACATTTCATAATCAATGGTCAAGAGTTTGAATTTCAGATGACTTACATGAATTAACTTTTCCTGTGCTGTCTTCTTCACTTGTAAATGATTTCACATTTTCTTGAGGTGTATTTTTATCATTTGGTTCATTACATTTAAATTTTTATCTTTTAATTGGTTCTATCATCCCACTGTAGAAACTTATGTGATCTGTATTCGAGGATAGCTACTTTATCAGACCTCAGACCTTTTGCATTTCTTTCGCATATTCAAATTTTTAAAAATTTAAATAATAAGTATATATTTTCCTCTGAAGCAACAATTAAAAACTCTAATTAATTACTATAAAAAAGATACATATAGTAATCATAGATACATATTTGTATTGGGCTTGTAGTATTTCATATTGCAGAAATTTCTAATTAAGTTATTTTGCTGGCGTTCAATAAGTCTAAGATTAGTCTTGGCAGCATATCCCCATACAGAACAGGCATAAGTTAATACTGGACACAAGTAGGCAGAGTAAATAAGCATTTTATTTTGTCTACTCATTTTGGAGTTTCGAGAAATTAAGGGATAAAATTTACGAGTTAGGTCTCGAAACTTTTTAGCTTTGTAAATAAAGTGGGGTTTCCAAGTTAATTTACTGTCTACAATAACGCCTAAATATTTGCATTTGTGGTGATAACTTCATAAGCCAAATAACAGCCTGTGAAAAGAGTGTGCACTTTTGTCTAATGGCTTTGTTACTCGGCTATGAACCCAAACGTTGCAAGTTCGAACCTCAAACTTGCATACATTCCTTAGACCATGAGACAATTTGATTTTTAATTTTAACTGGGGGGGGGGGATATTTTTAAGTTATTTTTATTAAAAACTATAGCTTCAGTTTTACTAGCATTTATTTCAATTTTCTATTCAACGAACCAGTCCTCAAGAGATTTAATATATCTGTTTAAAGCTATGGTGATGAAATTTTGATTTTTGTTTCTAGCTAGTATTGCAGTGTCATCAGCGTACATGCACAACATAGTGCTTGTACGCATTGCTTGGAGATATCATTAATAAACAAAGAAAATAAAATTGGTCCTAGTTTAGATCCTTGAGGTACACCTTCAAGAATAGGTTTTACTTCAGAAAATTCATTGTTTATTTTGATTTTGAAGGATTTGTAACTAAGGTAAGAAATTATAATTTTGATAAGGTGTGGGGGTATGCTGTAATTAATTAACTTGTAAATAATGCCATCTTGCCAAATTATGCAAAAGCTTTCTGAATGTCAAGGAAAACTTCTGCAGTTTTTGTTTATTTTCAAAACCTTCCTCAATGAATTCTACTGCTCTAATTAATTGGTAGGTTGTAGATAGGTTACGGCGAAATCCAAATTGTTCTGGTGTTAGTATATTATGTTAGTAAGGATATGGGTCTATAACTGCGGGGATCAGTTGGGTCCTTTCCTGGTTTTAATATGGGGATAACTGCAGCTGTTTTCCATAACATGGGAAAATGTCCAAATTTGAGAATAGTATGAATTATATTAATTAAAAATTTTAGATAATTGTCCGGAAATGTTTTTAACATTTTGTTGTTAATACTGTCAAGGCCATGGGCTTTTTTGATATTAAGTTTTTTAATATGATCTTTTAATTCATCAGTTGAGGGAGGGGGAATATCAAAAAAAATTTTGTGGCAGTGAGTCGAGAAAGCTTATAACTGTATTATTTACATTATGTTCTGTGGTGAAATCGCTCAATTCATTAAGTTGAAATGGTTTCTCAAGGCTAGCCTCCAGGCAGTTTGCTTTTTCGTTATCAGTTATTGCAAAACTAGCAGGGCCTTTAAGGGTCGGAATTTTTTGTTTCTTGCTTTTAAAAGTTTTGACAAGTTTCCGGATTGATCCATCTTCTGTGTTAACACTAATTAATTTGTTTATAAATTCATTGTTTTGGATTTTATTGTTAAGTTTTTCAATTTCCTTATTAAGTTGGTTCATTAGTCTCTTAAAGACTGGGTCTCTGATTTTTTGAAAATTTGTCCTGGCAAAGTTCCTGTGCCTGATTAGGTCTCTAGTTTTAGGGTCAATAAAATTTTGACTATTTATAATGGGGGTGGAGGTTAGATTTTTTGCATTAATAATTTGCGATTCGAAAATGTTAACAAAATTATTAAGTTTATCTGGGTTTGTAAATTTATCGATGTTTGGGGTTTCTGATTGACTGAGGGTTAATTTAAAATTATTCCAGTTTGTTTTATATTTATTAAGATTATTGGGCAGGGAATATTTAAAGAAAAAATTTAGTAAGAGGGGATTATGGTCAGAACTAAGTTCAGGTAAAGAGTAAATTTCATATGGGTACAGGAAGTCTTTAATTAAGGTGAGGTCTATTGTATTGGCTGACTGGGGTCCAAATCTAGTGGGGGTAGAGGGTGCTATAATATCTAATCCGGCCTGAAGGGCGAATGATTTTAGGGAATTACCTTTTGGGCAGTTATGCTTACAATCCCAGTTAACGTGGTGAGCGTTAAAGTCTCCGCAAATTATTTGATTAGGTCCTGTTTGTATTAGGTTTTCAATGTTGAAAATAAAATTGGAACTATCTGCATTAGGAGGGATATAAATAGAGATTAGGGTTATTTGATCTGGATTTTTAAAATTTAATTTTACCAAGCTAGCTTCTACTTGTTGTAGTAAGGGTGGAGAGACCTCACTGTGAGGTAAACAGCTTTTAATTAAAATTGCAGTACCTCCGCCAGCCTGGTTAGCTCTGTAACTGTAATATGAGAAATAGTTTCCCAGGAAAATTTTTCTTTGTGATCTAAGGTGAGTTTCTTGCAGTAGGATTACATCGGGGTTATACTTATTTACAAAATTACGAAGGTCAATTATTTTATTATTAATGCCATTTGCGTTCCAGTAGACTATGCGAAGGCTATTGCTGGAGAAAACTAGTTACTGACAGGTTAACTTGGGTTATCAAATGCCTTCATGAGTATATACTTTTCCATAACAGTGTTAAGATTTTTAAGCTGAGCAGCGCTAAATCATCAGCTGATGTTTAAATACGGTTGGTTAATAAGGCCGAATATGTATCCATTTTGACATCGTCACTGAGGTACTAATGAATGAACAGAAGCGTTACAAAATTTCTTTAGAACGCATTCGTATAACTTATGTCATTCGGAGACGCCTCAATCTCGAGAGACACCCGCCCGAACACAAGGCGAATCTGATTGGATTATCAGATCAGTGAATTGAAAACCGCCAAATGCGGTTCCCGCCAATTTTACAGTAACCAATTTTCATCTTCGCGGCAGGAAGCGTAGTTTCGTATTGCGGCTCTGCATTTCATTAAAAGCGCAATTTACAAGTCCATTTATGGGGTAAAGATAATAAAAATGTTGAAAGTAATTTTGTATGTGCATATTGCAAAAAACATGTCGCCTCTAAAAAAAGTCACTATTTCTATAATAAATTCTGAACCTAAAATGATTACAGAAGTAGGACCTAGTCAGTTAGAATGTAATAAGATTACAATGGGTATACATTATAATGAATTGATTTCCTGAACAACAATGGATGATATTGTCACATCAAATAAAAAAAAATCACTTGATAACAATTAAATATTTATTAGGAGTTAATTCTGAATATTCCTTCCCTTGTCATCCTAAAGTAACTTCTGAACCATCAAATAAGAAGATTCTTAATCAAAAATGACTTTATTCGGTAAGGAAGTCTTTTTCAAATAAAAAGATTGAACTTTCTAAACCTAACTCTGCTGAAATTGAAATTAAAAAAAAATGTTCTCTTAAAAAGAAATTATTGCACTCTAGCAACATTGATTCTGATCATTGTTATTTCAAGTAAGTAAATGTTATTCTTTTGTATCAATATGTCTCCATGTTTATTCGTAATTAGTTTTATGACGGTTTTGATCTCTGCTTTCTTAAAATTTTATACATAAATTATGATTGTCTTCTAATGTTTTCTGTATTTTCACATATTTATGATCACATGTCTATCACCCTATTAGATGTGCTAGTGATTATTAATTTTTGTACATTCCTTTTTAAATTTATCTATATTGTCTAATAAAAATTAATATATTTAAATAATATTGTGTATGTATATTAACTTACTCAATTGTAAAATGTATGTGGATTATATTCAAAATTTACTTTGTATCTAATTTCATTGTATTTGTATTTTTGTAACATAACTTTTGTAACATAATTTTTGTAACTTTTTGTTGTTATTTGCACCCTTCAATTGGTAAAAATAATTTTGTTTATTTGAAAATAAATTGATTTATTTGCAATGACACCTGTTTTCAGTCCTTACTTTTCAGATTTTGCATATATACATGTATGTAATTAATTTTTTTATGTAGTTATCCAAGTTACAATCCTAATTTCAAGTAAAACAATCACCTCCCCCTTTCTTCAACCCAGATCACAATTGGTTAAATTAAGAATGTATTAAAAATATGATGTTCACAATTTTTTTATATATATAAAAATGAAAGTAAGAAAATACAGAATATAAGAAAAATATTCTATAAATACATTTATTTTTATTTTTTTCAACAATTAAGTGTATATAAGAGTATGATATTCAATCATTAGCTCTAAAATTGATATTGAACTGAAGGCATATTAATTCTGAAAGTTGTAATCTAACTTTAAAAAAATTCAAAATATAGAAAGGATTTGAAATGAAGTTTCTCCCCTCTTCCCCTCATTCCACTGTTTGTATTCTTCAATATTATCAGCATCAAAATTTGCATTTTTGCACATTATAACTTTAAATGATTTAATGATACATTGATAATGTATAAGAATGTGTTCATTTATCTTATTGATATTTTAAACAATAAGCATTGTTATAATTTGAAGGAAAAAGTATGCATTGTTTCTATGTAACAATTTTTTTATTTGAAATTATTGATTGTGTAGTCTGCACACAGTAGTTATTTTATGCTGTCAGATTTTTGTAGAAAAAAAAAGTACATTTGCTTTTTGTCCTTGAAACAAAACATTTCTTTCTCTAAGTGCTTCAACAAAATTCTTTAAAATCTTGTTTATATGCAGCTTTTAGGAGAAGGTAGTCGTGAAAATGTATATTTTTTCCAAAAAGAAAAATCAAATATAATTTAACAAAAAATTTCAAAGGAAACATAATCATCATAACTGGTCAGATATTTTACTGTGAACCACTGACTTCTTTAAATGTTTTCTACTGGATAATTTATTTTTTATCTTTAGTTTTCTTCATTGACAGATGAAATATTCTCCTGAATCAATATTATCATTCATATATATATTGCATAAGTCATCTATTTAATTTTATTAATTTTAATATAGTAGATGATGCAAGACTGAAGTTGAAATGTGAACACTCTTAAATTGTATCTGTTCCTATATATATTACTTCCATTTATATCACTAAGAACAGTTCATAGTATTTTCTTTTCAAACATAGAAATAAGAGTTCCTCCCTGTGAAGTTATTGTCTTAAGTTCCAAACACATGTTAAAATAAATCCATTGAGAGTTTTATAGATCTAAGCATTTCATTTCTATTGAAAGACAACATTTATAAACCTTTTTTAATTATAGAAGGCTTTATTTGATGAAATGAAAAAGTTTTCTATTTTAGAAAAGTATACTTTTATTTTTTATCAAAAAAAAAAGTATACTTTTCTTTTGAAAAACTTTACATATTTTAAAAATCTGTCATTAAAAAAAACTATCGTTCTATTTTTTTTTTCATAAAAAATGCATATAATTTTTTTTAATGCTTTAATACGAAGCTCATTTAATGTATGGCTATTTTAAGGACAGGGAATGTCTTAAGACAAAAGAGTTACAATGCCAGTACCTTCACGTAACAACACGTAAACAACCTTGAACCCGTTCGGCCCACGGAGATCATGGAATTCATGAATAACCTTAAGCCGAATAAATCGCCAGGATTGGATTTAATTACAAATCGCATGATTAAAAACCTCCCTTTTAGATTTATTTTATATTTAACTTTTTTAATAAATAAATTAATGGAATTGTGTTATTTTCCCGATTGCTGGAAAACAGCTGTGGTTGTCCCTATTCCAAAACCAAACTCTGATTTGACTTTACCTCAAAATTTCCGTCCCATCTCGCTACTTAGTAGCTTGAGTAAAGTGTACGAATCTGTGCTTCTCAAATGCCTGAATCAATTTCTCAGCGACAAAAATATTTTAATTTCCGAACAATTAGGATTTCGTAAAAACCTGTCGACGAATCACCAGCTAATTCGTGTTACAGAATTGATTCACAGTGGCTTTGTGAAGTCCCAAACCACAGGTGCACTTTTTCTGGAAGTAGCCAAGGCCTTTGATAAAATTTGGCACGAAGGGCTTTTATTCAAGTGCATGCGACTTGGATTTTCGGCGCAATTTGTCAAAATTTTACGCTCGTACCTACTTTCTCGTAATTTTCGGGTACGAGTTAATGATGTAATTTCTTCCCCCAGACCAATCCTAAGCGGTTGCGCGCAAGGAAGTTTACTCTCTCCAACTCTTTTTAACATTTATGTTAACGATCTACCTAGAGCTAGTAATTGTCCGCCATTCTTACACAGCATAGGGATCCAAACATAGTCATAGCAAACATTCAACAGTACATGACCATTTTGCAGTGCTGGCTCATCGGCTGGAAAATAAAAGTCAACCCAAGTAAATGCGCGTGCCTCCCGTTTACTAAAAAAGTGAATGTGCCTGACTTAGCCCCTATCCAAATTTTCGGCCAACCCGTCCCCTTTGTAAATGAATACAAATACTTAGGGTTAATTTTAGAAGCAAAATTAAGCTTTAATAGTCATATTAAAGCAGCCCTCACCAAAGCTACTAGAATGAGTGTTAAACTCAACAGCTTAATTTCTCCTAGGAGCAAGCAATCGATTAGGCTCAAGCTTCTGCTCTACAAAGCTATTTTAAGACCTATTTTAATGTACGGCTCCCCAATTTGGGGGGCGACTTCTGCCACTAACATTAAGAGGTTGCAAGTTTTTCAAAATAGGCACCTGATGAAGATTGTTGACGCCCCCTGGTATATCAGGAGAAAGATCTTACATGACGATCTCAAAATTGAACCTGTTTCGGAATTTATTAGAAGAACATCAATAAATTTCTTCGAAAAACTGCCCCTGATTCGTAACAAGTTACTTAATCTACCTGCATATGATCCTGCAGTTCCCAGCTCTAGGAAAAGACCTAGAGCTGCGATAGACAATGTCTATGTCAATTTTCCCTCAGTCAAAAAACTGAGAACTAATTAACTCTAAATTTATCAAAATTTTTGTTTTGGACTCAGATAGCTACGATGAGCTACACGCGTGAAATTTCTTGAAATTTTTTCCTTCAGAAAATTTATTCCTTAAAAAGTCCCAATAGTTATGGCACGTGCAACGTAATTCCACTAAAGTTCTATTTTACCCCATAAATAATATAAATATTATTTTTAAATAATTAATTGTATCATAAATAATAATAATATGAATAAATACCAAATTTCATGACGTTAGAGCTTTATTGCGATCGTCCAAACTAGTTCAATTAAATTTAACTTTTCCCTAAACTAACAAATTAAAGTATCTATTCCAAATTATGATGTGGAGGTGCTCGTGACCACTTTGTCACATCGCGGAACTCCGAAACATCACGACGTTGCCGTTTCCGGGTTGCTTGTGACTAGAATTTGGCTTATTCCGTCGTTGCTTAGAGGGATAAAAGTGCGTCCTACGTTTAACGCTACTTTATTGTTGCGAAAATAAATAAAGATCTCGTTGGAGAGTGTCTCTTTTACTGAATAGAAAATAATTAGTTTTAAAGTTGCTTACTTATTAGCTAATTTAAATTATATAATAATATAAAAAAAGAGCTTCAGTTACATATAAATTTTTATTTATACCTAACCATAACATTTCATTATTCGCTTTAATAACGGTTATTATTGATTTTTTTTTTTTAATTTTTGGTATTCAGAATTAAATTACTGTAATTTGAAAGGAGAAAGCTATATGGTGAATATTTGTATCAAAAACGAGTTCAGCGATTTGCGTTTAATTTTTGAGTTTGTTAATTTTGATAAAATTGTGTAAGAAGTAGATGCTTGAGTGAGTTTTGTTACAAGAAAGATTTATGAAAATGCCATCAGATTCCGAAGATTTAGTCAGTGAAATGGATATAAATAAAAATATTTGCATAGATCCAACTACTAAGACTAATGATTTTGACATTGCAAAAGAATGTGATAAGATACTTCCTTCCAAAATTCTAATCCAAGAAAAACAATTTATATGCCATTTATGTGAAAAAAGGTTTTCAGTGAAAGCTAGCTTAAAAAAGCATTCATTAGTGCATTTGAAAGAAAAATCTCATGCATGTGATATTTGTCAAAAATCATTTGCTCGATTAACAGATTTAAAGGATCATTGTTATCTACACACCAAAGAAAAACCTCACAAATGTTATATATGTAGCAAAGCCTTTGCACACAAATCTCATCTCAATGAACATATTACTGTTCATACAAGAGTAAAACTACATGTATGTGAAATATGTAACAAAGATTTTTCTACCAAATCTCATTTAAAAAGGCATTATATTGTACATACAAAAGAAAAACTGCACGAATGTGAGATATGTAGCAAACAATTTTCTTTCAAACATCAATTAAACACTCATTACCTTAGTCATACAAAGAAAAAATCTCATGTATGCAATATTTGTGGCAAGGCATTTTCTCAGAAAGGTCATTTGAAATCACATTGTCTTACACATGAAGTGGAGAAAGCTCATAAATGTGATATATGTAATCAAGCATTTGCTCTGAAAACCTATCTAAGAAATCATTATCGAATTCACACACAGGAAAAACCTTATTCATGTGATATATGTAGTAAGAAATTCGGCCGAAAATCTAACTTGTCAGTGCATAACCTTATCCACCATCAAGAAAAATCCTTCATTTGTAATATCTGTAACAAAGCATTTTCTCTCAAATGTAATTTATTAAAACACCACCACTTGCATATGAAAAATGATGGTGTTGTAATTACAACCTGATGCTAGTGACTACTCATATATAATTTGTTTAAAATTTTACTTTTTGATTCATCATCAACAATTTAAAACATTTTCTTATATGGGACAAAAGTTAACATTCCAGAAATTTTAGATCGAAGACAAACTGTATAGAATTGGATTACACAGTGTCAATTTCTACCTGTTCTAATTCCTATTTCTAACATTCTAATTGTGCTTGCACAGTTATTTCAATTATAATATGAAAGTACTCCTCTGTGGTCATTGACTGAATCTAGACACAGTTTAACTTACAACTTTATTGTTCTTTTATATTCAGGCATTTTTTTTATTATGTAGTACTTAGTCAACCTCTCTTTAAAATTTATCTATTGAATATGCTGAAATATAAAATTGTCAGAGTCAAAATTATGTAGATTGCATTTTAATTCAAATTATTATGCTTGATATTCTTTTGGCAAATCCTATTACAGCATCAGAGATTGAACGTTGCTTTGAATTTATTTATGTGTTATTATTGAGAAACAGTACAAATCCAGATAAATAAAAAGTGCTTGTGACAATTTAATTGAAATTATGCTTTTTTTATTACAAACAGCAGTATATTAAAAAGTTATTCATGTTTTCACTTCATAGAAAACAGGATAATAGTTACATTTTTAATAATTCTAATATATATTTTTAATAATTGTTTTCTCATTATTATATACATAGTAAAAAGCTTTCATAAAAATAAATACAAGATCCATATCCTTACAAATATTTTTATTTTAGTAACTTTTAATAAATTCGTAAAACTTATATCTTTATCGTTTAGAAAAAGCACTAATTTTGAAATCTGTTGAATTCTTGAGTTAATTATATTTAAAAATAGTAAAAACAATAAAGAATATTAGGGCACTATCTTTTTAATGCTTTTTTATATCTTTATAAAAGTTCAAACTGTTAACAAGAGATGAAGGATAATAGGGTATAATTATTTCGGTATGCATTATGTTTCTATAATAATATTTAATATTGAAATTTATATTTGAAGATCTTTACTTCAAATTGTATATTTCATTTCAAATTTTTTAATTGTGCCAAGAAAGCCTTTGCAAATTAATAAGCTAAATTAATAAGAATTTACTGTATTTAAATAATTAAAGATTTTTAGCCCTTTTTGTTATTATTGTTGAGATTGAAATTTTATAAGAATATTTAAAAATACAGTAACATTAGTTATTGTACTTCTTTTATACCTTCAAATTGGTTAGCCTTTTAAAAAAATTCTAAGGAAAAAGATATGGTACAATTCAGTTTTAACAGTGACCAAAAAGTGCAAGAAAAATGTTGCCGAATTATAAAAATATACTCAAGTGAATTATTATTTATTATGAAAAATTTTGAATGTACAAATCACATGCTGTATAGTTTGATGTTTGAAATCATCAAATTAACGACATTTTTTCTTGGCGCTTTTTGGTTGCTGTTACAACCAACAATTACAAATTCACACTTGTTAATTTTTTTTTTTCTATATACTCAATAATTTGAAAATAAAATTTAAAATTGAGAGAAATTATATAATTCTAATCAGTCTTAATTGTTGTTTTATTTCAGTTCTAAATGGACATACATTTTCTGTAAATGTTTGTATTAACATTGCTGTTAATTGTTTATTAACAAAATAAATGTAGATATTAGCATATTAGTATTTAATCAGATTTTGTGTTCCAATCATAATTATTATCATTTCTTTTTTTTTATTTGTTATTATTATTCATTTGTTTATCATGCAAATAGAGAGTTTCTTTCTTCTATACTTTCCTATTCTTTTATGCTTTTTTACTTTATTAGTTTTTCTTTTTCTTTCTTTTTACTTGTGTGTTTTAGAATAAATTTGATATCGGCATCAATATTTGGATTCAATATCATACTAAAATATTTGTTACTAGGTTCAGATAAGGGATTTAAATTTAAAGGAGAAGATTATTATGAAAAGATTTCAGATAATGGATTTTAGGATTATCCATATATATTCAAAGTTTAATGTATATGGATAGAAGCAAGCAAATATTATGACATATATTAAAATAAAAATTCTTGCTACTGAATAAAGCCTTCTCATTTTGCAATGTGACACATTGATTTGAAAAGTAATTAATTATTTTGAGTCACCATAATAATTTTGAAGTTTATATATATATATATAAAGTCCATATGCATTCAAGTTAATAACACAATGTCGATATGCTAAAATATTCAGTTTACATATAGACTTATTATAAAATATTAATAAACCATTTTAAAAAAAACTGTCCAATGTTTCAATGTGTTATCATTCCTAGGAATATGGATAGGATTAATTTCGAAACTCTACTGCAGTCATCTTTGTATAAGATCATGCTGTTACTAAACAATAATTGTATCATAAAACTAATCATAAAAAAGCATTAAAATGAAAATTATGATTCAGCAATAGGCCAAAAATTATAAATGGAATTGAATAGCATTAGAGGCATTTATTTAGAAGAATATTTGATACTGAAATATTTAATTTAAAAAAATGAAAGTCAAATATATGTTATATTGTTTGGGAAAAAATAAAACTATTTGTTAAAGAAGATACTTTATGGTCTTCACCGATCTGGAAGGGAATAGAACATATACCTTGACAATATCTTCAGATCATATAAGCTTAGAGTACAACCTTGTGTATATTTTGACTAGGAAAGTAAATTAATTGTGGATGATTCCCTAGTAATTTCTAGCCTGAAAACTACTGTCCAAAAGTTTCAGAACAGCATTAGAGATACTTTGGGGAAAAGTGCACAGTCTCAATCAAAGTAGGGAGAAATAGAGCTACTTCTGTCAACAAAGGATATACATTACTCACCTGTTGCAATCAACAGGCATGTTGAATTCTAAAAAGTAGTAACATCCTGGATCCAGGGATGAGGTACATGCCAGCATCTAAGAATAACATGTTAATTACTGAAAAAGCATTCAGATACTGACAAGATATAGACAGAATCATACAATTAGAAGTAAAACAAGTCATAAATCCTTAGCAGGGTGTATGTTTCACAAATACACATTCATTTTGCTACTAAGGGTTGTGTGATAAATTTCAACCAGTTATAGTTCTATTTTCTTATGATGGAATCTCATCTCTGTTTTCACATGATGGAAAAGTCAGCTATGCTTCAACATCTTTGAGAGATCTTATCTTATATATTTATTATTATCTTATTCTTATATATTTAAATGTAAATATATCAGATGCTTCAAGATATTTAAAATCAAGTTATTATCTGTTATAGTGTTTTAAGTTATTAGCTTAGGTTGAAAGTATCTAAAAAATAATTATAATATTGATAACCAGTTGATGGCATTGATTGCAACAGATTATTAAGAAGGTACTTATTAAAATGAATATTATTTAATCTATTCATTTATTTTAAATTATCTCTGTGTTTTCAGAATGTAAATAAACTTCATATTTTTATTAAAATTATTCAAGTTGGCCTTATTTTTTAATATATATATAAAGTTCATTTTTTATGGAATTTTTTATAATCAATTCATTTTTCTATTCTTAAGGTAGATGGCAAGAATAAAAAGTATACTATCTGAAAAATGGAAAGACATCAAATTCATCGAATGCTAAGATGTTTATGTGAGATAAGGTGTGATAATAATTTTGAAAATCGGCTTCAAACGTAGTCATCAGATGAATGTGGCAGATGCTTGGAACTAGTTGCATAGAACTGACAAATCTAAATCGATCATAAGTTATTTCAATGATGGTAAGATGATTTTATATAATTTAATGTTATAATTTAAAATTATAGAAAAGTAAAGCAAAAAAATTTACTAAAATGGGAAATAGATAATTAAGTATAAATAGATTTTTATTGTAGTTTCTATTCTGTAATTTCATATCAGTTAAAGTTCAATATTTTTTTATGAAGGTAAAATGTCAGGATCTTTGAGCCACCCTGCAAAGAGCAACTGTGATACACAGCAAGTGCATTCTATGTGTTAGATTACTTTCTTTTGGAAGATAGTTGAGTTTTAATGGCTATCTGCTAGAGCTTTAATAAATCTATAATTTTAATAAATATTGTAGAAAGCATTTGATTTTGACAAGAAGTCCCTTTTTTTTTTTTAAAGAAAAATTGTTTATTCTTAATAAACATTCATAGATGAAATTAGTTGCAAAATATTTTAAATTATAATAAAATTGAATGTATATGTTTTGGCACTCTACATGCTATACCAGAGTTACCAAATTTGTCAGTATTTATTTTGGAGTTAGGGAATGTGCATCTCAATTTTTTTTAATATTTTAATTACAATTTAATTAAAAACTAGATATATGCACCAATTAATAATGTTTCGCATATTATTTGTTGGGCCTTTATTAGAGTGGATATCCTGTGAATATTAAACTATGCATGTCTCAAATAAAATTGAATTATTGAAATAATATGGCTATTTTAAAACGTCTATATAAAACTTTGTTTCGCATTCATTTTTTTAGACAATATCGCATTTCATATTTATTTAATTTCATACAAATGCATGCTGAACATCACACTTTCCTTGGTTTAGTTTGCAGGGAGAGTTATCAATCTTTCAATTTGAGTTTTTGTCAATATGATGGCAGTGCACTGAATAAAGCTAGTTTTTCTCTTATACTCATATCATGCTCACACAGATTCAATTTTCTTTTCATTTTGTGCAAAATGAATTCTTGGAAAATATGATTAAAATGTTTTGTCAAAAATAAAAACTTTATTTATAGGTTAAAATATTCCTATCATAAAAAGATTACTTTTTGAACTTTAAAATGATGTAAAAATGAGCATTATGTTGAAATATTTTCGGAAGTTATCGCTTGAAAATGGAAAATTTCGTATAAGTTTTAATTAATACTACTTCCGCCACTAATATCAAGAGGTTGCTAGTTTTTCAAAATAGGCACCTGATGAAGATTGTAAACGCTCCCTGGTCTATCAGGAGGAAAATCTTACATGACGATCTCAAAATTGTACCTGTTTCGGAACTTATTAGAAGAACATCAATTAAATTCTTCGAAAAACTACCCTAGATTCGTAACAAGTTACTTAATCTACCTGCATATGATCCAGCAGTATCCAGCTCGAGGAAACGCCCGAAAGCTGCGATTGATAATGTATATATAAATTTTCCCTCAGTTAAAAAGCTGAGAACTAATTAACTCTGTTACCAATCTGGTGGATTAAATTATCAAAATTATTTGTTTTGGCCTCAGATAGCTACGATGAGCTACACGCGTGAAATTTCTTGAAATGTTTTCTTTCAAGTAAATTTAGTTAAAAAAATCAGTCCCATTAGTTAGAAAGGCACATGCAACGTAACTCCATTAAAATTCTTTGTATTTGAACCCATAAATATGCTAAATATTATTTTTAATTAATTAATTATACCATAAATAATGATAACAAGAACCAAATTTCATGACGTTAGAGCTTTATTGCGCTCGTCCAAACTAGTTTCAGTTAAAATTAACTTTTCCCTAAATTAACAAATTAAAGTACCTATTCCAAATTATGATGTGGAGGTGCTCGTGACCACTTTGTCACATCGCGGAACTCCGAAACATCACGACGTTGCCGTGATTGGATTGAAAAGTGAACGGACCGGTTATTGGAATTATCGTATCATTGAATTGTATATCACTGGAATTTATCGGAGCGGTGACTTCACTGGAAAGTATGAAGTCGCCGCTCCACTTCATGAAAGTAACCTTGACTTTCCGATATTCGCATTTGACCATGCACTATTCCATACAAATCCTTTTTAATTGCTTGTGACTTGACTTTGCATATATTCCGTTTACTGCTGAAGCCATCTATTGGTAGAATATAGAACTAAAGTAAGCAATTACTGTCTGTCGATCACAAGAATAGCTCCCGCCAAGAAGTCTGTCTAGTGGCGGTCGCTGTAGTAACAAGACTAGTTTATTTCTAATGGGGATTTAGCGTGTAGGGAATTGGCGGAATTAAAGGTTACATCACGGCATTCGTCTTCTCGGATTGAAAAGAGTTGCACGCGTTATTTTATCCTTGTGTTTATTTTGCTTTTGCTTTTAAAATTATTTATTCCTTACTGGTTTAATTGATTTTGCTAATTTGCTAAACTTGCAAAATGGCCTTTTAGTTAAGGAAGGGTGAAATTTTGAAATCGCAGGCACGTAAAATTGTATATAATGTTGCGGAATTTTGTTCCAATGAAGCTTCATCGAAATCTGCGTTAATTCCACTCCCACAAGCTCTGAAAAGGGCTTCTCAAGCAACTGGAATTTCTGAAGCTACAATAAAAAAAAAATAAGAAAGGAAGTTTCATCATCCGGCTCATCGACAGTTTTAAAATCACCTGTAAACACCGTAAAAGACCTGGTGAGCGAAACTGTGAAATAGACGACTTTGACAAGTGTGTTATACGGCAAACAATTCAAGGCTTTTACATAAAAGAAAGGAAAGTACCATCCCTCAGAAAATTACTACCCGTGTTGAAAGAAAAAATTGGATTTTCGTGGCAAAAAGACACATTGTGCAAAGTCTTGCATTCAATGAATTTCCGATGGAAGAAGTGCGTGAATAATAGAAAAGTACTCATGGAAAGACCAGATATTGTTTTTTGGAGACACAGATATTTGAGAGAAATGAGATGTCACAGGAAAGCTGGACGACCGATTGTCTATATTGATGAAACTTGGGTAGACAGCAATTTGACATTTAAGAAATGTTGGCAAGATGACACAGTTTTGGGAGTTACAGCAAATGTTAATTCGAAAAATAGACTTATAGTTGTTCATGCTGGGTCATCAACGGGTTTCCTTACGGGTGCTTTACTAGTATATAAAGCATCAACAAAAAGCGGCGACTATCACGGGCAAATGAACTATGAAAACTTTAAAAAATGGGTGTTGGAAAAACTTCTTCCAAATTAGCAACCAAACAGTGTCGTATGCATGGATAATGCACCGTATCATACGACTGTCGAAAACCCCACTCCAACGAAGTATTCTACAAAAAAAGTTATGATAGACTGGTTGAAAAACAACGGAATACCCTGCGATCAAAAAATGCGAAAAGCGGAACTGTTCTCTCTTATAGACAGTAATCGTCCAAAGAAAATTGTCTATAAAATTGATAATTTAATAGAGAAAGAAGGACATGAAGTTATCCGACTACCCCCTTATCATTGCGATTTGAACGCAATCGAATTTGTGTGGTCCTCTGTAAAAAGAATAATAAAGGGACGAAATGTTACTGGCGATTTAAGTTTGGACAATCTGAATTCTCTTCTTCAAACAGCTATCACTGAAGTTACTTCGGCAGAATGGGCAGCGCATTGCAAACACTTAGAAAAGCTTGAAAATAATTATTGGGAGAAAGATGGACTGTTAGAAGATTTAGTGGACGAACTGTCATTTCAAATTGACACCAATGATGATTCTGATTCAGAAGAAACCGAAACTTGTGAGAGTGATTTAGAGGATTGTGAAATGCTTGAATGAACATTATTTTCGAAATTTAGACGGTATTTTATTTTATTTTACTTTTAAAACTGTTTTTCCTTAGAAATTGTTGGAAAATACATGCTGAAAGTTTAATAATCAACGAAGTTCTGTCATTGTATTTATAATCTAAAGTCCTTGATAATTATTGATAGTTATGAAAATATTAAACAATTATTAAAAAGTTAAATAATTACTTTATTGTAATAATTTTCATCTTTATTGCATATTCATTAATATTTCATTTTTATGTCTAAAAGTTTAAATATTATTATATAATTAATATATTAAACAATTTTTTCACTCTTTATAAATCAATTTAAAAAAATCGCCAATACGTCATCAAGGCGATCAGTTAGCCAACATCGATGCCTTTCTTTTTAAATCCCCTATTGAAAATAGAGCAGGTCTTGTTTCCACGGCAACAGACTATCGTAGACATATTGGCGGGAGCTATTCTTGATGTAGACAAACAGTAAGTAACGTTAACAAGAAATGACATATATATTTAATTCAAATTTTTCAGAAAATGGTTTACTCCAATAAAGAAATTAAATAAATAGTTTTGAAAAAAAATCAAATTTAAGAAGTAAGCTGAAATAGATAAATTAATTCAATCACATGTTACTTAAATTAGTAAATTAAGTATTAATTACAATTGACAAATTTTATATTTAATATTAAGTAATAATATTTAATTAATAATATGATTGAAATAACAGATATTTGGAACAAATATTTAAAAATAAGAATAGTAAAACTATTTGTTATTCAAAAAATCGTGGATTATGCATCTCTAATCATAATAAAAAGGCAAAAATTCTATTTGAGTTTCGAATATGGATTCGGTCCTGGATCCGGAATCAAGTATCTGGAGATTTGGAGAAAATAGTTGGAACCAAGAATTGCTAAAGTTGGTTCAGACGAGGCGTATTATTGCGCGCAATAGAAGGTCACGCCTACTTCAGGAAAATCACGTGACTGCAACGGGACAATGGCAAATGGTTGTCCCGTCGGGACAACTATTAGCCATTGTCCCATCAACGTTGTCTCAACTGTTCACACGGGGACAATAGAGGGACAACAGTAGAGAGACAACGATTGCGCGCAATAAAAAGACTCGTGTGAACCCACCGTACTTGAATTTACAAATATTATGACAGGAACTATGAAGCTTTGTTTTAGATAAAAAAAAAAAGATTGAATGAGTTTAATGGAATAGAGACTAAATATAAATATTTGTCAAGCATCATCTTGAATACATTTCTTTCTTTCTTTTTTTTTATAAATATTTTTAAATAGTGCGTGCTCTGGCATCAATATCATTTTGATACTTCCTCTTACTCCCCCCCCCGTCTGTAAAATTCAAATTGGTTACCGATGTGCTGCATTGATGTAAGTATAATAACAATTAATTGAAAATCTTGTGTATTTCATGTTGTATGTATAAATATATGCCGGTAATTAAATAACTCACTTCTCATAAAATTGGAATTATTGTAATCAGTAAGATACGAAGCATTTTCATTCTATGTCATCGTTAAATTAAGCCGTTATTTAGAAATAAAAAATTAACGACTATAAAAGTATTATCATTGAATGATATTTGTTGATTGATATAATCATTGATTCTCTTGCTGTACAAAAAGTTATTTTAAATGTTTTGTTTTATTATTTAAAGAAATACTTTTTTACATATGATATAATCGACAAAAACAAAAGTATTAACTGATTATTAAAGTAATATATATTTTCAGTTATGTTTTATTGCCATTTGTTTTTAACTAAGATTCTTTAACTTATAAAATGATTCAAACAAAGCCAAAGAAATGCAAAGTAAAATTTAAAAAATCAAGGATGAAGATGTAAGCATTGACATGGAATATTGGCCATGAAGAAGAAAGCTACTCTATGTATTCAAAGAAATTTTATGCTATGTGTGAATTAATGACTTATGTTTTAATTGTAATCCTCAGTCATTAATGTGGTGTCTATGAGAATAAAAAAAAGCAATTTTCAAAATATTTTTTAACTTTAATCTTTTACTAATATATTGTAATTTTCTGAATTAAAACATAAAAAATTTATCACTTATATACAACATTTTTTCCTTTCACCCAAACATATTTATTTACAGAGAAATGAACTCCAAATTATAAACATTTTAATAGAATATTAAGCACAATACTATGGCTGACAATTTTATTTTAACATAAGTTTAATAAGAAATCAGATATAACAAGATAAGCACCAAAGTTTCTATTGGAACAGCAGAATTTTTCTATTCAGAAAAAGCAGGTAATTAAATTAAAAGTGTATAGGACAGAGGCATATCTAAGAAATGGCACCCAAGGCAAATACCAAAACAGCTCTCTTATTTTAAAAGTAAAATCCTCACATTTCATAGGTCCCAAAACTTATGACGACATAAATTATAAACAAACAAACTAAAAACGCTCCATATATAGAATGTGGGTAGAAATAAAACCTAGATAATCATGTATCATATATATATATATATATATATGATTATATCATATATAATGTTTTTGGACTAATATGATTTATCTCCCAATCAATGCATCTGAATCACCCTATCTGATTAATTAAACTAAGTATAAGAAATAAACATAACAATTATAAAAGCAATTGCTATTAATAAAAATATTAGCATTTATGCCTTAAAGCATAATAATGACAGACAAGTCAAAATGTTACATTAAGTTACGTTATATGTGATTATTTTAAATGTTCCACAAGGTACCTTAAATCTGCCCTGATGAAATCATAAGTATTCTTTTTTTTTAAAAAAAATATTTCTAATATATTAAAACTTTCACATAAATAACTGTTCAAACTTTTTTCTGTGCCGTTAAAATATTAATACATTAAAAAAAAAATTATTGGGGAAATTTCCCAAAATTTCTTAAAATACTATTGAAAATATGTAAGATACATCTTTATCACACCTTTTAGATAGAAGACTCATCTTTATTTAACGCATGTTGTTCAGTTATCTCTGTTATTGTGACTTATGGCACTTTATTAGCTAGCTGACTGTTATCTGTCCGCGATTTAAGCCGAATGAGTGTCTTTTGTTTTTTCAGTAGGGCCAAGAATATGGCTTAGCTATTTCATGTGTCACATTCGCTTGCACAACCTTTTTTTACAGGGGGGGGGGGGCAGATTCATATACCGCAGAGATAGAACACAGAAGAAATACCATGCCCAAACCCGAGACACCCAGATCACGGGGAAGACGCTTTACCCCTATGCCAGGATGCTGCCTCAATTATCTCTTTTAATACCAAAAAATGAAAACATTTATAACCATAACCTTTGCTAATAAATTTGTCATCAATATAATTTGGAGGATGGGAATATGGATCCTGGAGAATGATTTTTTCATAAAATCATAAAGATAATTAATTTTTAAAAAATGGAAAATTATGGTGGTTGTTATGATAATTATCTTTAATGGGTTAGTCATATGAATAAAAAAATTATATAGTAAATTTATTTTCTTGTCAAGAACTTAACATTTTTAAACATTTAGAGATTAAGGTTGTAACTTTTTTAAAGTTTTACTTTTTTTTAAATGTATGTTATCATATCATGATTTATATTTCAAAATTAATTTGGTATGCAAAGCATTTTTTTTTTTAATAAAAAAAGATTGATTTAGTGAGTTACTATTTTTTTTCTGTTGAAATATTCTATATATATATATATATAAGTATTTCATAAGAGGGTGCTTTAGCTTAGTTTTAGACTAGAATCCAAGAAATTTATTCTTCTATTTTGTAAATAGCGGAATTTATTCTACAATTATAATTAGCAGGAGTATGTATTTATAACTATATTTTTCTGTTAACTATTGTATTCTTTACCACAAGCATTGTCGGATTTTGATAAAAAAGAATTTTACATAAAATTTTGTGTATTTACAGTATTATGCTTTTATATTAACACAATTTTGCTATTTTGTTTAGTGCACTGTAATGGCTCTTGTGGGAAAAGAGTCCAACTCCAATTAACTATTTTATAATTAGCTACATAACGGGCAATTATTAGATTTAAATTAAATTGATACTTAACTAAAATCATATATAATCTTAATTAAATCTTATATTTTTAGAAAGTCATACTGTACCTTTTCAATAGTTAAATATAAGGGCCTAAGCCATTAGCTCCAAAGCATCAGTATCTTTCAGTTTTATTTTCACATCTAAATTTAGTTCAAACAGTAAAATAATTTTACACACTATTTCTCCCCCCCTCTTTATTTTCCTATGTATTTCTTGGAGGAGGGGGGGGGGGGCTTTATCATAATTACTGCTTCTATAGCAAACTATAGGAAAAATTAAATACTTTCTATAATTAAATTAAAATTGATTTACATTAGGAAATTAATGTATCTTAATTAGTCATAATTTTATGTTTAGAAATATTTATCCAAGTATTATAAGTTTAAAATATTACCCTATAATACCAATGCTTTATTTCATTTATAATAAAATGTCATTTTTATCATGCTCGTTTCATGATCTGTCTGGATTGTATTATATATTTAATGATTAATAATAAATATTTGAAAAGATAATTACTAAGGAATGCTTCGTATATGATTTACAAATGAAACTCATAAGTTCATCTTCACAAAATTTTAATATAATGGTACATATCTTAAAATCTTTCAATTATAAAGATATCAATTTAATGTCAAACTTAAAATTAAATAAAGATATTTATCAATAACCAGAATTTAGAAAAAATCCTTTTAATAAAATATAAGTGATAACTCCTTGACTTTAATTTTAAAAATGAAAAGAAATATGCAAATATGGATATAGAGTTCCAATTCAAAAGCATTGTTTAAAAAATAAATTATTTTATCAAATTAGAGTAAAGTAAAATTTAAATTAATAATTGATTTTGAATTTTTTTAAACTTTAATATTGTTGAACATTTAATTAGGATAAGCATTAGCCAAATATTATGTAATAATTCAATGAAATATATCATATCTTTTTGGCTATATAAAATTCTCAAACTGAACTATTTTATAAGGATGAGCGGTGATAGAGTTGAATTTCCGGTTAATAATTCATTTTCAAACATAGCTCTAACATGGCTTTTTTTATTGTTATTTTTATTTGTGAAAGACAAATTTAAAAAAATAAATAAATAAAACTGCTAACATTTCTGTTGTTTGTTATTTGTCAATTCAAATTAACTACAAAATAAATTCAATCCAGTCTTAGAAAGTAGTGAAAATATTCAATTAATAATTTTTGTTATTCTAACCATGCCATCTTTCATCACAAAAAACATTTTATTTTACAGGTCCTTTTTGTATCAAGCTTAGTACCTTTATTTTTAGTGAAACTTATTTCTGGTTCAGTTTAATTCCTATATATTAGCTTTTTAAAAATAATTCCTTGTTGACTCATTGGAAAGTTTGGTGAATATATATATATATATTGAAATTATAAGTGAATAAAATTTTCACCCTCTAATATTAAAATGAAATTTTGAACTTTTATTCATATCTTAAAAAATAATATAGTTATTGACCTTAAGTCTTTTTTTATGAAAATTTTAGGTATTTTATGCATTTTGCACACATTTTTATCATTAAAAAAATAAATTTTAATATGAAAAAAAAAAACTTACAAATTAGTGCATAAAGTGAAGGTTGAGTTTATTTTATGGTGGAATGAGAGGCCATCTCATTCCAATGAGTACATTACATTTACATTAAGTTTTCTATTTTGCCTCTGAAATTCACTTAGGAGTGCATTTAAAAATCCCAAAATGTTGATAGCATTTTATTCGGCATTCAAATACAACTCAATTGTTGCTCTTCGGTTTAGACGAGAGTCTTGTAGCATGCTAGAATTTTTGCTTATTGGTTCATATAATGTCACAGAATATAAGAAATTACTGGAAAATGGTAATTTCGGTTCCTGATAAGTAATCTGTGAGATTGTAACTATTTAATTTTACAAAAATACTGTCCTAATTATTTCTCTATAATTAATGCATAACAAATTTCCTATTTTGTAACAAGAATAGGGCAAATGTTTATTACAGAATTCTCAAATTTCATAAAAATATGTTGTAATTGTAATTATTGGAATATTGTATAATTGTAAATGGAATAAAAAAGAATTCAGTCATCAAAGTACTATTAAATGTATTTAGTATTAATATTTACATGCAAAATCATCTAAAATTCATTTATTCCCTGCATGTGCAAAAATGAAGAATTTCAAGTTATTTCACTGGTTGATGAAGTATTGATTGATATTTTAGCTTACACCATTATTTTTGTAAGTATAAAATTACTTAGTTTTTGCTTAGTATTTAAATGAAAGATTGGAGCAGATGGAAAGCATTTTTAAAACAATAAATTTCAGTTTATTTGAATGTCAGAATAAATAAACTTCTTGCAAAATAAAATTTTGAAAAAAAAAAATTCTTGATAAACAAAAATAATTTATAAAAAAATTACTCAAAATTTCATATAAATTTAATTTCTAAATTAGAACTCTTCTTAAAGATCCGATACTTATGAAGAAAACAAAAGATTATAAATGACTTTTTTTATACAATATTTGCAGTCTTTTGTTTTTCTTTAATTATATGTACAATTGTAATTTGTCAAATAATATTGTTTACAGTGCATTAAAGTATTCTTATAGAAATACTTTTGAAAAGAACTTTAAGAAAATTACATACATCGTATAACACAAAAATTACACATTCTAATATAAATTTTTGATTATTAAGCTGGATACTTCTTAAAGACATCCTTATTGGTCAGTTACTCTCATAATTATATAAAAATAATATTTAATCTTATAATTGTATAAATTACAAATATTTTATTATTATGTCTGCTTTCAAGTATTTATTTATATCAGAAATATGGGATTATTATTACCTTAAAAAGGTGCAGCAAGTATGGAAATTAAAGAGGTGTAAAATAAATGAATGAACATTTTAAATGATATCCTTATCAATAACAAGCATATCTCCACTATACATATCTTCATATAATGAATTCCTGCATAGTCAAAAAGCATTTATATAGAACACTAAGCTGTCAGTAAAGCATAAAGGAAAACTGATTTACAATGAATTAAATGTGCTACTATTTTTATATGCTCGTAAAATAAAGTGGTGTATCATTCCATTTCGGTTATGAGTAATAAGCAATGATGATAAGAATAGTATAAGCTGATAATGCTGGAATAAAACACAAAAAGAATAAAAATCAATTAATTTTTTTTGTCTACCCCTCTATCAGTAGACATTAATTTTATCAGTAAAATGAATATTTCATTCAAACAATAGAAAATATATTCAGTATTATTTCTTTTGCTTATACAACAAAACTTTCCATTTTGATGCTTCCAGCATAATGGTGCTTCAAGCTCAGTTGCAATTTAAGCAAAATTTTCAATATTGTTGAATATTTCTTTGCAGAAAGGAATCAAACTTTTCCAGGAAAGTTTTGCTGTGAATATTTTTATCATGCATGAAGTAGCAATTGATTTTTGACATGTAAAAATAACTTTAGTTCCTTTTAAAGTGTTACAAAAAAAACTATTACTGAAGTTTAGAGAATATATAAATCTTGTATATCTAAATATCGAAACAACCTCTTGATAGAAAATGTCAAATATCTCCTGATCTAATCACCACATAATCACCATATAATTTTCATCTATGGTGATTGATTGAAAAATAAAATTGGGTAGCTCCTTCACTCCACGACTGTCCAATAATCTAGTCCATAAGATAGGTAAGAAATTGCATTTTTTAAACAAGCGTTTGAGGGTTGTTGGGTTGAAAGAAAAATACTAAATTAACAAAGGTAAAGTTTATTGCTGAGCATTTGAATTATAAAACAATTAATTATTTCTTTTTATTGTTCTTTGTTAGGATGGATTTCAACTCGCCAGCTTCATTGGTGTTCTATTCTTCAGTGAAAATTGCAGCAACTCTTTTCTGTCGTCAAGATTTGTTCTATTTGGAACAGAAGCAGTTGCATCTTGTAGGATGGGTTCAAGTCCAAGATAGTGTTGCACAGCTGGTACAATCTTTGCAGTTGCCTAAAAATATTGAAGAAAATGTTCAGGAACTAATTCAACCCATAGGCGATCAGATTAGAAGGTGGCTATCAAAACGCTCATTCGTTTCCAGAGGCAAAGTTGATTTGTATAACAAATTTAGTTGGACATCTCATGGTATGATTGATTATCGAAAAACAGCTGAAAATTTAATTGAAAGCAAGCAGCTTGATTTATGTATAGAATTCACTCTGGCACATTTAGATGCTGTTGATGATTATGCACTTTATGTATATCAAGATCCTCTAAAATTGGCCCAAGTAGTATTAGAAGATAACTCAATTCCAGTACGTGGAACAGATAGCAAGGCTAAGTATGAATGCTGTCTTATGATGAAACATCTTATAATAAAACGCTTTGAGGAGGACCCTACATTATTAAACAGTCCTTCTGCCTTAGAACCCAATTTTTATGAGTCTGCAGTTAATACGACTGCAAGCAATGGAAATACAGCTTTGACTCGATATTTTATAGCCAAAATTGAACCTCATATAAAGGCTTCCCTTGTAAGGAATCAAGTTCTCAAAATCTTAAAAACTAATAATCGTTTTGTGAATCTTGATACTCTTTTATTTTTACTTTCTCAGATGGATACTCGCCAAATTAGTGAACTTTTCATTGAGAATACTGAGCATGTTTTGCTTCGATTTTTGGAATGGCCTCTGCAGAGACATTTCATGAAGTTAGCTAGCAAACTGTGGAATGCTATGTCACCAGCAACTTTCATTTCAGTATTACAAGCCATTGTACAACACATTATACAACATTGCTCAGTGTCAATCAATCCTTTTGGTTACAAAGACATTTTCAGAGATTTCTGGCTTAGTAGCCCTGCTGAGTATAGAAGAATCTGTGTGAATGAATTGATTATTCCAATTATGTCTAATCTGTTCTGTTCACATGGTTATTTCAGTACAGTGTTACATTTATTTGGGAATGAAAGTTATCATGAAAAATTGGAAATGCTATTCTTTTCTAATGCAGATGCAGTTCTTGAAATTTTATCAAATGAAAACAAAGCTAAGGCTTTTGAATCCATTGTACAAAGATATTTTTCACCTGATGACATTCCATTTGACTTTGGAGAAAAATATAATATATTTACTCAAAAATATTTAGAGTGTTATTATGGTGAAATTGATATAGCTGATTAATGGCATATGTCTGCATCGAGATATTTTAAATATTTTTGAAATGATTGAACTATAATCTTGAGTGTTTGTAAATAGATTTTGTTAATTTGACTGTAAAAAAACAATAGTTTTTATTTGTATATAATGAATAATAAATATATTCTGATTTTGTATCAGTTTTATGTATTTGTTTCCATTGATTCTTAATTTAAGATTATAATTTGATAGAATCCCTCAAAATAAGTGTATTAATGTATAATGTACCATATAATATGTATAATATATACAAAGTATCTAGTAACTTGAACTGAGGAAAAAGAAGAATGATAAATTGCATCTTGATGAATATGTGGATTTCTTTGAAAAATTAATATATCAATTTATCTCTAGTACTTGGCGTTTTTTGGTTTAAGGTGTAATAGATTATTTCTATTTTGATATCTTGTTTTGTTTATTACTAGCTACCTGTGGCGACCAACTGGTTCATTGGGACTACTGAGTATTGAAATGTCCAATTTAATATTTCATGTTGTTTGGTATCTGAATTGCTTCTTAACCCTTATGTTCATTTTGTATAGTATACCATACATATAAAATATACAAATAATAATAAACAAATAAAATATACAAAAAATACATATAAAAATATACTACCACTATAAAATATCTTGCCACGATAAGGGTTAAACAAAATATTTTACTCATAGTGTTATAAAATCCTTGTCCCATTCTATTCACTATTCACAACACTTTCTAACTTTCTGTCAGCTGTTATAAAATTTGAACTTTAAATTTAATCAAAGGTGATTAAATTTCTATTAGTACAAAAACTTTTTTGTTGAAACTAAACATTTTTTTAATGTACGTTCAGAAAACAAAATCATTCAGCATTGAAATCTTATATGCACAACCGAATATTTTTTGCAACATCTCAAAAAGATTATTAAATGAATAAGTAAATAAATATCTGTTCCATCAAAGAAAACATCTGTTTCATTTTTAATTTCGCTTTCAAAAGGATTTAAATTGATCTAAATAATATTTTATTTTTGTTTCAGTCAATAAATGTACTTTTAAAAAATACAGAAGTCTAAATTTTATATGATTTGATATTCTAATTTTTAAATTAAAAATGTGTTTATGTCTTCTATGAACAAGTTCAACTGATTTATGAAGTTTTGAATATCATTATTTTAAGACAATGAACAATTTCATAATTTTAGGCCTTAGGGAAAATCAGGGAGCTGATTCGCGTATCTTCATTGAGATGGTCATTGGAACAGTCTGGCACAGAAATAGTCCTTTGGTATCTGAAGATAAATATTATTCGCTTTGTCAGTTTCCATTGATTTTCTTACTATCCAGTGGCAGATTTGACTGTGGCCACAGGCGCTGAAATATTTTATAGCCTCTTCTGGAAAACTATATTGGTGACAAGAAAGGAATAAGAACTTAACTTATTTGAGCTTTTGATTTTATCTTAATGCCTGTTTTCTAATATTATTTTATAATTTGAAGGCAATTCCTGTATGTTATTTAACGCATCTACAGTGTTTATTTTTCTTCATTTGTACAGAGGATATACCTTTTATCGACACAATACATATATATATGTAAAACGTAATTTTATGAACAACATTTGATTTAAAGCAAAAGTCGTGGAGTTCCTTTTCTTTATAATTACTTTTAGTTTTATTCGTTATAATTTCAAGGAAATATAACGAATTTGATTTTTATACTCAATTAAGATCCGTTACCCAAGCTCTGGTGAGTACATTATAGCTTAAGAACAGGTAGGCAGAAAGTAGAAAAGAAAGGCTGTGAAAATATTTTGAACTTATATAGTTTCAGAAAAGAATTTGCCAGGACAGTGTTTTCCGAATCAACTGTATGCAACTATATACTGTACAATTTAATTTAATTAGCAGGAATGGTCTTTCCGAAACTTTCCAGTGTACTCTAATAAAGGTATCGCCTCCTTTTCTCCCCTTTAAAATCGTGGTTATTGGGCCATATCGTCATCGCCACATGTGTTCAGATTTTTATTTTCAGACACCAACATATGAATTTGTGTTTCATAGTGCTGTGAAGAAAACCAAATATGCCTTGCGAATGTCCATTTTTCAACCGATTAAAATCAAAATTTTACAAAGTATGAATTTTTAATATCACGATCAGATATCAAATTTTATTTATCTAAGTCATTGTGTTTTTGTATTATCGTTTTTACATGTATGCAAAAGTGCAGACCAACAAACGATCAACTTTTTGACGGATTTAATTCAAAATTCGATAAATATCTAACTTTAGATGCTAAATTTGTATACCGTTTTATATTCTATAGCTATCGTACTCGAACAGCCAGGCAGATTTCATGTCAATGGATTTCATTCAAAATTTGATAGAAACCTACAAATATGTTGCAAAGACTACGCAATCAAATTTCAGTCAATATAGACGTTTTTGAGTTGTTATGTTCACAAAATTATATACAGACATAATTCAAAAACTGCGTTTTAGACTCGGGAAAATCAGAAATGTTGAGATTTGTCAAAATCTCATGTTGAAGTTTTTGACGATTACAATACTTTCTCTTTGTATACTTCGTTATACTAAAAAGTAAAAATGAATGAGAGTTCATAAATCACTAAATTTTTGTTTTATGAATTATAATAAATTTTATTATAAACAGAGGTTTCTTATGGGAAATTCTTATATTCTTTCTGAACTTCGAACTGAAATAAACATTGTCAGATTTCTTGACGGCATATTCTGTAATCTAGCATATTTTCTGATAAAGAAATATTAATTCCAAAATAGAAAACAAAATTAAATATAATAGAAAAAGAAATTAGAAAAAACTGAAAGTAAAATTTTACAAACAAATACAGATATTGAAAGGTATCAAAATGTCACTTTTCTTACTTTTAATTGGAAAAACGTCCGTAATTCTTTGATTATATCATTTTCAAGAAATAAGCGAAACAATTGACTCGTACTATTATACAAATAGATCTATCTCAACTTGCATTACAGATGCATGCAGCAGGGCTCTAAGTTAGACTACAATTTGAAGAAAACTAAAAAAATAATCAAAGAATTTTTACTGAAATATTTAATCACTATTTATAACTTACTGAATTCTGAATGTTTCCATTAATTTCGAAAAAAAAAATGTTATATTATGCTGTTTACCCTTTGTATTAAAAATAATTTATCCACTTTAATTACCTTTACTCAACTGCATTTTAAAGACAAATGAAATAATATTTAAAAGCATTCTTGTACAACAAACATGAAGCGTACTGACTGATTAGCTATGCATGCAAAGAAACGAAATTAAATGGCTATTAAACTGACATAATCTGCCTCCTTTACAGCTTTATTTTGTGGTATGGGTGATAGGCGATCGTTAATGACTTATCTAGAGATCATGAGCTTCCATTGAAATTGGCGAAATCTAACTAGTGGTTGAGGTTGGGTGACTGATCAGTTGTTTTCTTTATTATTTTAGCTACAAATTGTTTGAATTATATAGGTTTTTTTTTTTTTTTTGTCCCGCTGAATATTATGGCTTTTGAAATTATTTGTACCCTTCCCCCTTTTTCTTTTCTTTTTGTACATCATATTCTAGTCAATGTTTATTATTGTTACCTCCAATATTTCACTGTTACCGCCAATATTTCATTTGGCTCTTTTTTATACATTCATTTTTTTAAAAAAAAAAAAAAAAAAAAAAAAAGTAAAAGGAGAAAATTTGATGAACCTGACTGATGGGGAAAAAAAAAAAAAACGATTGTTTAACACTGATATTCGCCAGAATAGATTTTCAGGCCCCCTGGAGATTTTTTTTACAACACTACAAGACAATCGCCTGTGCCACAGTTACTACCTCAATGAGAAGAATGTAAAAATTTCTAGACTTGATTTTAAAAGAGTAGATTTTTTAACTATGCGGCGTTTATTCTGTGAGACTGTCAATGGAATTTTTTACTTGATTTTAATGACATAAACGATGCGGTTTTTATAAGTGTTCAGATAATATTTTTAGCTGATCTATTCCTTTCAGATTAAATGTTACTTTGAAATTTTCCATCTGATATTCATTGGAAACCAGGATACTAATAAAAAGGAAGACCACAATCCATAAATTAGCTTTTTAAGGTGTTAATTCATTTGACGAATTTAAATCTTTACAATCATCCGTCAAATATAATATAAAAAAAGATTGACATATATCTAAGACTAACAAAAAGTAATATAGTTTTGAATCCTAAAAAAATTCTGGTCTTGTTTCAAAAATTTAAAAAAAAAAAAAAAAAAAAAAAAAAAAAACGGTATGTCAAATATTATATGCTATAATAAGGTACGTAATAAAAATGACGGTGATATCGCAAATGCTTTTACTAATTATTTTAATTCTGTTTCAAATCCAGCACAGATGTTGACGGCATTGATAAATATATAAGTAAGTAAATCGATGATCTTATTAAATACAGTATAATGTAGGATGATTTGGTGATGACTATCAGGGAACTAAAATGTTTTAAATGTTGTTGATAACATTCCAGGCTTAATTATTAAGAGACGTGGAGTTTTTGATTTATGCACTACTTATTTTGTTTAACTTATCGTTGAAATCTAATGTATCTTCTCATATCTGAAGGCATACAATAACTATTCTTGTTTTTAAGAAAGGAGATATACAGGATTGTAAAAACCATTATCCCATTGTTATTTTAAGTCCTATGTCTGAAACCTTTGAAAGTATAATTCATAAAAGACTTCCCCAGCAAGTTAGACTTCATTTCTTCATCTCAGCAAGGCTTTATTCCTGAACGTTTAACTGGCACTAATTTATATTGCTTATTCAAACAAGACAACTTTTTCATTTAAAATTGGTTCGCGACGTGATGTCATTTACATCCACTTTTTGAAGGCCTTTGACACTATGGATTTTAGAATTCTTTTAAATAATTTAGGTAGCCGTTGTTTTCGTGTTGGATTCATTCTTATTTATGCAATAGGATTCTTTCATTTTCATAATAAGTGTTTCACTTGAGTTCTCAGGTACTTCCGTGTTTTTCAAGGCTAATCTTGGATTTTTACTTTTTATTTCATTTATTAATGACATTTCTAGTATTTAAGTACTGCTTTTTATTTGCTGACAATTTGTAGTTGTTTCGTTCAATACATTCTAATATTGATGCTGTCCTTCTACAAAGAGATGCTGATTCTTTTTTTAAATGGTACACAGATAACAAGAGACACTTGAGCATTGCTGCATGCAATATTTTTAGTTATATAAGAAAAACCTGACCTTTAAATCATAATTATAAAATGAATGCCTTGTATTATCACGCTTATATTTAGTTACAGACTTGAGTATCCACTAGAATATTAATATTAATTTTTTTCAGCATGGTCTGGGAAAAATTAATTTGGTATTATAGAGGATTCCATGATTTGATTGGTATATTGTAGGCTTGGAATTCTCAAACTTAAAATAAGAGAATATTTTAGAGAAATGGTCCAGAAGGTTTTATACTCTGCTCATGTTAGATCTTGTCTTGAATATTGCAGCATTATTTGAGGTACTAATTGCTGTAACAAAATTTAAATTATCGAGCATTTTTAAATAAATTTCTTTTTGCTTTACAAGAAATTTGCTTTACAAGAAAAATGGATTTTAGTCTTTTAAGATATATCTTGTCTACATAATATGTTAGATGTGCCTTTATCCATTTTGTAGACGAGATATTTCTTGTGTTCTTTTCTTTTATAAGGTTACCAATAGTTCGATTGATTGCATTGTTGTTCTGAGCTCTTTAAACTTCATTGTACTTGTATGAACATTAAGGAACCAGAGAACTTTCCCAAATGTTTATTTTAAATTTACTTATATTAAAAGGCTCACTTTGTATAAATTTTATAAAACTTATAACAGGATTTCTGGAATATTTGACACTCATCATATGACTCCTAATGCTTTTAAAAATACTTTTATCTACATGACCTTACTTCTTTTTTATTGATTTAACCATATTATTTTTTTAATGCTCAACTTACACATTATTTTTAACTATACATCTGTGTGCTCATACTTCTGTGTTGGTATTGTGCTTGTGAGTTTTTTGCTTTTTAACCATTGTTTAACCGTTTGCATTTAATTATATATGATTTAAAACTTGATAATTCTGTATTCTTTGCTGTTCTTTTTTTTTTTTTTTTTTTTAAATGCTTGTTTTAATTTGCTTTGCAGCTTGTATTCCTTCCGTGTTTTGGCTCATCCGACAAAAAGTTAACAATAACAATGAATGCAATCTGCTATGAACTTTTTATCAATAAAAAAATTCCTGCAAAATCATTTTTTTCATTGTTTTCTCAATATAAATTGTTGTAATTAATGAAATTATAATTATAATTAATTTGAAAATGGTGTAAATCAATTTTCCACATAGATATGATACTTATTTCAAACATTATACTGCATATGTTCTTTTCTTCATTTTTATACATGCGGCAACACTGTTAATGACACAAAAATTAATGATATGATGATCCTATTACCTTTTATTCCTTCCATACATCACGACTATTTTCATAACAATAAAAATTAAAGATGACACATATTAACATAGAGTTGTAATTAATTTAAATGGTATAGCCTTAAGAAATATTGAAATAAAGCCTTTTTACTTTGTTTTTTTTGACATATTTAATAAAAAATATCATTAAAATTTTTTTTTGAATAAATTGAAATCCCATATTTAATAATTCATAAATGTATGACTTTCACTTTTTGTTGACTTTGAAAGTGGTTGTCCATTTGAAGTAATCAAACCTATAAATTTCTTTTATTAATACTTTAAAATCTATCATAATATAAACTTAAATCAATTTAATATTTTATAAACATAAAATAAGCACATTAACACAAGCCAGTGATTTCCAAATCATTCAATTACAAACCTTTAAATATCTTCATATAATATAGAATAGATTTACAGCACTTTCAAAGAAAATGCCTCATATATATTTAAAAAGTGATTTATTGAAGCAGTCACTTTCTAATAATTCTGTTAGCTGGTTTTTATTCAAAAGAAGGAATATCATCTAATGTATTAATTATTTTTAAATAATATGCGAAGATTTTCTATCAACAGGTTAAATTGAATTAATATTCCATTTTAAGGGGATAACCTACTGTCATTCTAAATATCATGAAAATGTTTATAAAATTGCATCGTTATTGCAAGCGCTTTTTTTCATTGTCTCTCTCTCTCTCCCCTCCCCTTCAAAAAATTAAAATTAAAAAAAAAACTTTAAAAAAGTTTTTTGCCGGTTTCAATTTTTATCAGTGAACAATACAATTGTTGTGAAGAAAAATAAACATGCAGAATCGTTACTATTTCTTGTTTTCACGTTGTTTTTAAAACTTTTATGTTATTATTAGGGTTTTTTGAAGAGTTTGATTAAGAAACATTGCCATTACTGTTAAGTATAGTATTATTTCCGATTAACGTTAAGATTGTACTGAGCGTAAGATTTGTTGCTGTACATTGTATATTATCTAATCTATATTGTATCTAAATCTAACATTGTATAATATCTATCCGCTAATCTGAATGTGTTTGTTCGTGTGTGTGTGTTGACGCTGTACAGAATAGATCGTTTGACCTAGAACTACGAAACTTGTCACGTATGTACTAGAAAGAATGGAAAAAGGGCGAAGCTATTTTTAAAAAATTTTAATCAGAACTTAAATACAATTTTGGCATTTTCCGCGATAACTTCTGAGAATATTACAGTCTAAAAATTATTTTTACATCATCTTAAAAGAATATATATATATATTGTTACGGAACTTCAATTCCACGAATTCCGTAAAGTCACCGGGTTCGTTTGTAGAAGGTGTATGGTGTGAAAATAATCAGCAGGCCTCTGATCAGAAAGTAAGCCTCTGACTGAAGTAAAAAACAACGACGACGTTTATTAAACACAAAGACGACAAATATATACAGTCGAGACGAAGACAGGCAACAGACAGCAGCACACTAAAACACACAGTAGCTCACAAGTAGTAATCGATAGCAATAACAACCACAGCACACAAAGCGGCCAAACAGAATTCAGTAGGAGAGGGAATCTTCGTAGCTTCACTCTACGGTCTCTCCAAACGGCTGCAATTCTCCATTGTCTCCTCGCTGTCGATTCGATGCTGCTTCCATAATAAACACAAGGCCTTGGCATACAGTTCAGTTCAGCAATCGCTTAAGCTCCACACAACGCTCGTTCTTCGTTGCTTCGTTATCCTCTCGACGACTCGATACTTGTCTGCGATTCCGACGACGACGTGATGTTTATTTGAACGGAGCACCTGGACTCGTAGGTCCTTAATCTCCGAAGCCTTATAATAATTTTAATATTTAACTAGTAATTTTGATTTAAACATGGATATTTAATTGCCTGGGTATCTATTGGACTCTGTAAGGGAATATGGTTAAAGAAAAAAAAAATAACATGCATAAAAATTTTATAATACTAATTATGATACATAACTGGTTAAATTAATTAGGTATCCATTACCTGCTGTAGGCACGCCTTCGTCGATTCTGTCCTGTCCGGTCCGGTGAGGTAGTCAAAGGGTTAATGATCACGACTTTCCTTAATAGCCCTGAAAAGGGCATGTACGGTCGATGATCATTAATTTTTATTCATCCAGGAGGAGCGTTCTGGGTCTTCTCTTCTTCTTGGGATTTCTTGGGTTGTAGGTGGGTATATTTACTATTGCAGGGTTATTATGATTATCTATTGTATGGAAGAAATTTGTGGCTAACTTTTTAAAGTAATTGGCTATTGTTTGTAAATGGAGTTCTTTGAGGATTTGCTTGTTTCTGATGTACCATGGTACTTGGGCTATTTGTCTGGCTATTTTGTTTTGGGTTGTTTCAAGTTTATTGATATGCGATTTGGCTGCCGCCCCCCAAACTGGTGAAGCGTAGCTCATTAGTGGCCTGATGATGGTCTTGTATAGCAG